>NW_010325376.1:0-40256 GCF_000700745.2 Antrostomus carolinensis | reverse complement strand
CTCAACGGCAACGGAAGAGATGTGGGAGCGCTGACAGACTCCGGTACGCGTGGCCGGTCGCTGCTTGAAGTCATAATACTTTAAAACAAATGTTGAGGCTCTTAAACATTGAATGACAGGGGAAATGAATGCATGATGAGGGGTGTCCTGCAGAAACCGGTCGGTTGTGCCGTAACGCCTCGAGCTATAAAGCCTGCTGACAGCATGGGTAACGGGAGGGGAACGCGCTTCTTGCCACCAGGTCTGAGCTGTCCCCTGTGCATGCGAGTTGTGCGACATTCTTGTTTCATTCTGTTGGACGCTGGCTCACTGTGTTTCGTTCTGTGGATATTTACATAGAGAGTCAATATAAACAGCTTCGCGGAAAAGTCCCCTCTGATTTCCTGTACGTGTCCAGGTAATTCGCATTTCTGACTTTGTCCGTGCTTAGTTCTGCAGCGCCAGTGCGAGTGCAGCTCTAGGCAGGTGTCCTTTCTCTCTTTTCTTTTTTTTTTCCTCTTTTGTGCCTCAGCAATGAAGCTGTCATCTGCTGTGATGGTGGCTTCCTGATCTGTTGGTGGCCATGGGTAAACAGGGTGCAAGTGGGTTAATTATTGCAGGTACCAGGCAGAGGCAGAACCTTGTCGATAGGAAGGGAGTGCTGTGGGTTCAGGTCTGGGCAGGAGGAGACTGCCCTGCTGTTACACTCCTTCATGTTGTGTGGGTTATTGTATTAATTTAATGTTATTACGAAAAGGATTTACTGAAAAATGTCTCCTACAATTCTGGGAGCAGATAGAAATCAGTAACAGATCTATGAATATTCAGTTATGTTCTTATTAAAATACTGCTGTTACAGAGCTTGCTAAATTACCTGCTTTTGATTCTGTAAATATAATTAATCAAGGAGAATAAAGAGCATAAAAATGGAACTTTGGCCTAAAACCTCCTTATTTAACCATTCCGTTATACTAGCGTGTATAATTAAAGATTAATTTTTCTTCTGTACAGTTGCGGAGTCTTCAACTCATCAGTGTTCTGTTCTCATTTCATGTCTTTTTTTCCTTCAACGTTTTTCTTGTGAGCAACTTCTTAATGATGAGGATAATAATTATTTTAGGCATTAATGTGCCATCAGTGTCCTCATGAATGCAGCCCTGACTACTTTGAAGTTATTTTCACCAGCTGACATATATCTTCTGGACAGTATCTCTATTTTAAAGGAGTTGATTTCAGCTGAGCTGATGTTTTGGATACATTATAGTGATCTTACCCTCTTTTGCCTTGCCTGTTTATGATGCTAAAATCAAAAGCCTGAGAGCATAAGTGCATATCTTTATGAATATGAACAGTGTATGAGAGTAAAATAGGCATGATAGGAGGTAGTATGTGTATGTAGGAAGTGTCAGTAGAAATGTGACAATGTAAAAAATTGTATGAAGTATTGTGTTGGAGTCAAAGCAGCTTTGAAATTCTTCCATTTTCTTTTTCTGGGGGTATGGCTTAAAAAATAAGAACAGCAGTGAAACACATGCTGGTATATCAAAGTCCCTGTGAGTGTAGCTGGTCCCTTCCTGCTGGACTGAGAAGCGTTGAGGTACACTGGTAGGAAGGTAAAGAATTCCTCTGCAGTGATCCTTCAGTGCCAATTTAGGGAGTGCCTTTGCTCTTGGCTTAAGAATTAACAGATGGATTTTCATAGTGGTGATTCAGCAAAGGTCTGAATAAATAAGGAAGAAATTAAGTTAACATCAGAGTGGCAGCATTTCAAAACTTGTCAGTTGCAAACTTTTTTTAATGGCCATCATCTTCTAGTTGCCTGCATTTATTAGTTTCAGTGTGAGCTGGCAGGCGTAGACTTAAAGTAGTGATCTTCGTAGCATTGTACAAGAAGTCTGAAGAACTCTGCGTTTCAGAAAGTAATATACAAACTCATCTCAAATATTGTATAACACATGGAAAAACTGACCATGTCTTCTCAATAGCTTTTATTTTTGTCACTGACTGAGGTCTAATAAACTAATTTTTTTGGAGGAGAAGTTACTGAGAATTAAATTCTCAAGCTGGTACTGATATAAACTAATACCCTGCTGCCTCTTGCCTTAGAAAAAAAAAAAAGGCAGTTATATCAAAAGGCTATATATTATTAGCATTTTCTTTCAATCAGCTTACTGAGAAAGAAATGTCCTAAAACACAGGCGAGCAGCACTGGGACAAAGGCCTGTATGTACCGAGTAGTAACGAAAACAGAATCAAGCGGTTGTCTTTTCAGCCCTGTGTGGATTATGCTGTATAAGTGATGAAAGCCCTGATCCTGCAAGCAATGTGACACCTACATCATCCCTCTGAATGCTGAAGTGGGATGAAAAGAACACAGATGAAAGTTCAAGCTACTAATTTTTTTTTCCACTTCTTGGATCTTTACTGAGAAAGAGATATGTAAGAAATATGTTATGAAGACATGGTCCATGTTATTGGAGACTTGTTGTCAGAGTTCAACTACTTTTCTGGCTGACACAGACGTGTGCCCGAAGTGTATAGAAATTCAGTGACCAGGTAAAACCGGCTTGTATAGTGCAGTACAGAGCCATCTGCTTTGTGTATAAATAGCAACCGTAGTAATTGTTTACACATCACTATGGGGTTTTTTGTGTTTGTATGTAGTTTTTAAGAACTCCAATCTGGAAACTTCTATTTCAAACTTCTCTATGCGTATTTGTGAATATTTACTGTAGGAAAAGAAAATCTGTATTAGAATGCTAAATGCTTAATTACCTGGCAAAATAATCACCTTTTTAAAGTAATCTGGTACTGCCAAATAGTATTTTGATCAAAGGACATTGAACAGCCAAGTAGTAGTAGTGTTTAAACCTTGGGAGGGATGTCCAAGTGTGTTTGCAAGAACTGGACCCTGGAATTCTAGGGAGAATCAATGGGTTATAAGCTTTAACTCTACAACATGGACAATCTTGAAAGAAGTTGTGGGAGGGGCGAGGTTTTGTTTGGCTGTTTTAGTAAACTCCAATCAGCCATACAGTGTAATTCCTGCTCTCCCATTTTTGAAATTGCTTTCTAGTACGACTTCTGAATGTTTGCGACAGTATTTTTAGATTTAACAGCGAAGGGTGGCTTTTCAGCAAACAGACTGTGGATGTATGCAAAGTTATGCTAACAGACCTCATTTGCATTTAGAAAACTTTCTAGCTTAATCCTGGCTTCCTATGTGGAAAGGCATCTTTCTACATTTCTATCTTTCCCTGGGCCAACGATAATAGATATCTCTCTTTGAAACTGGATACATTAATACAGGAGACTTGAGCAGACTCCAAGATACTGTGTATATACACACTGCCAAGTCATAAAATATTTTGTTCACAATGTCTATTGCATGGTGAGAGGACAGAAGATTATTCCAGAGCAGAAATTAAGCCTATGAATATTTTGAACAGAAAAATTCTATTCTAAGGTATAGACTTGACTAAATACTAAGCATACTTATTCAAGACTAGCCTAATGCAGACACAGATATATTGAAAGTATAGGCTGTCTGCAACTGCCCTCATTTTAACAGGCCACAGAAATAATTGATGGGCCCCTAGAGCAGACAGATAGCTGCTCACAGGCTGAGTTACTGCTCAAACAGCAGCAAAAGAACAGATGGGATATGAGGAAAGCAAAGAAGTTCTGGAAAATAAAGGATCTTATTTCTGGAGGGTGTACTTTCAACACTGCACCCTACAGATTTAGGCTACAGTAGCTGTAAGCCTGGTAGTTACATTTTTAGCCTGACTTCCACCTGCACTCCACTCAAGGAAGGACTTCATTGGTGTGTTCTTATGACTGCAGCCTTCAGTTTGGTCTTATTCCCCTGCTTTTGCGATTTGACTTCTGACACTTGAGGCTGCTGATGTTTCTCTCTCCCTTCTTTTACAAAACAACATTCAAACCAGAAGCTGAAGAAGGTGATTATGATCAGTATCTGTGTGACAGATAGAGATCAGGGGAGGCCAAGAACTATAACTTTTTCATCAGAACATTTTATTTTCCAACAGATTCCAGGGAAGTTTTTTAATGTACAGCACACTCTTGAGTCCTGAGAGGCAATCTCTCAGATCTTGCATTATTTGCATTAATATATTCTTATTCCTAATAGATACAGGCTAGATCATGTAATTTTCTTCTGTAGAAATTGATTTCTTATTTTCCAGACAATAAGTCCTTTGTATTTCTTGTGATGCTTGTCTATCTCCTTTTGACTGCCTAAAACTACATTTGGGTTTTTTTGACTCCAGCAAGTACATTTTCTGCGTCACTGGACTCTTCAAATTGTTTTTTTAACCATTGTTTTCCCTGTTGCTGTTAGTGTACTTGAATGATAACTTCTCCAGATAATAACACAGCTTAACTGGCTTTCTGTTTTTAAACAAAAGTACTTGTTAAAAAAACACCTGTCACATGGAATTACTGTCCCCATCGCTGTCATCTTCCTGCATGATGTATGAATCCTGTTGGCAGACTTCAGAGCTGGTAATAGATAATGCTACTTCTAATACTTCTTCAGCTCTAACTGGGTTTGCAGTTGGATAAACTGAAACAATATAAATTTTCCAAGTGCTGTGAGGCCAATTGGTGGTGGGATAAAAACCCTGTCTTGCAATTTTGTAGCTACTTTTCAGATTCCTGAATGTCCACTTAGTGTTTTCTCTGTTGCAAAGAGACTGTTGGCTGAGCAGCTTCCAGGCCCTGTGCCTCTCAGTAGAGAGGAAGAGGTAAGAAGGGCAAGTTCTCTACACAAGTTATAACTTTTTTTAATGTAGTTTCTTTGTACTTCTTCAGCCTTTCATTAATAGTTACAATAAAATGGGTTTGATCAACAAATTTAGAAAATATGCTTGAGGAAGGTAAGGTGATGTACAAGGATTGGTGTGGATATTCTGGAGAAGGCTGAAGGGGAAGAAAACAAGGCTAAAATATTAATGGAAGAGTTCATGTACAAAGGTGGAAGAATAATGATGTGGAAATAAGAGGGATGAAGAAATCAAATCTCTGAAATAGATTGGAGGAAAATAGAAAAATAATAAAAGCAGTAAAGAAAATACAATTAGATCTGAAGAGGATCATATTTGGGCTACAGTAGGAGACAGGAAAATGTACAGAGTGCATTTTGCATGGGATGTAACTGGTTATTGCAGATACAAAAAGGGCTCATTCTGGTGAGACTTTTGTTACTGTAAATGCAATACTGGTAAGAGATACAGCAACAGCTAGCTCTTCAGGAAAAAGTTCCTGAAAAGAGATGCATGACAGGCATCTGTTATAGAGGAGGGGGTGTGGGGGAAATGCTTTTATGCTTAATGTGTCTGGCTTGTGCAGAAGAATAGGCACTTTGGGTTAAAAGAGCTGATGTTGATGATGCTTTTTTTTCCCCTCTTGACCCCAGCACAGTACTTGGAGGGAGCACAATATTTTGCTGTCACAAACTTGTCATTTGCAAGCACCACAGCACCTGATTGCTTTCATATTTTAAGGATTATTTCTGTTCATGGAATAATTTAGTGTGGAGGGAAGTGCTAGAGACCATGTAGTCCAACTTCCTGCTCAAAGCACAACTAACCTCAGTTAGATGAGGGAGCTCAGAGCTTTGTCCTCTCAGCTGTAGAAAATCTGTAAGAATGGGGATTCCGTTCCATTGTCTTCGTAGATAACCTGCCCCTCTGCTTCACCACTTTTATTGTGAACATTTTTTCCCTTATTTTATTGGAATTTATCTTGCTATTGCCTCTTTTCCTTTCTCTGCTCCTCACTAAGAAATGTCTGGCTCCTCCTACTCTCTAACTCAATAGAGATGGCTAATGATAGCAACTAGATCTTCCTTCACCTCTTCTTCAGATTGTAAAAATCCTATGTTGCCAACTTCTCCTGCATCAGGTGCTTCATCCCCCTCATCCCTGACTCCAGACTCTCATTTCACACTCCCTGGACTTGCCTCAGTTTATCAGTGTCTTACTTCTACTGAGAGGGCTCCAAAAACAGACGCAGCACTGCAGACACAGCCTCATAAAAGTTCAACAGAGGAGAACAATCACTTCCTTTGAACTGCTGGCTACAGTCTTGCTAACACAGTTTGCCCTTCACAGTGCTAATTCCCTTTTAGGTCTCTGCAATTGCCTGTAACCAGCAGTTTTTCATAGGAAATATTCCAAAGCAGCTCTATTTCCATGTCGTGATCAGTCTATACATATTTTATAAGAAATGCCTGACATGAAATGTTGCTAGTTTAAAGATTTAACCTGTTTATTATAAGTAAAAACATGTGGAATAGAAAATGATTGTTCTGTTAGTTTTGCAGGCACTAACAGCAAATTAACTGGGGAGTTGTGCACTGTAAACAAGTGGAGCTCTTCCTGCAGAGCCAGCTGTTTGCTGGTTTGCTTAGTGCTGAAATATGTGAAACATTGAAGCTCTGTTTGTAAATGACTGGTTTTGTTCAGGCTTTTTTGCAATGCTTAGGAAAAAATGTTTTTGTTGGAGAGAATGTATCTTCTTATATGCCTCAGGCATGGAGGAAACACAGAATATTAAAGGAAAAGTAAACTGTATTTCTTCCTGAATATAAGAAATAAATAGAAGCTTTGCATAAGTTTATTACTACAGTGTATACTTTGGAGATCATGGTCTGAGTTCCAACTTCAAGGATGTATCTGTCTACATGAAGACTAAATTTAGCATTCTGGTTATCAAATAACATAACAATTTGAAGTATAGCTTGGTATTTGAAAAGTTACATTGAATATTTTTTGCTCCTTTGTAGCTTAAGCTTCTTTAAAGATGATGAGGTTGGAACTGGTACATGCATAGGCAGCATGTATGTTACGTGTACCAAGTTTTGTGTGTTAGATGCACAGAATACATTTGAATAAAACTGGTACTGGTTTTGGTGCTAAATCTCTTTATTTGATTTAGAATACCTGTGTTAATTTCATATTTGTGTTGGTTTTCACTTCCAGTAAGGATTTTATTTTAACTTGAAAGTGAAGGATCTTTGGGTATTCTTGTTTATATTTTTGTTTGTCTGCACAGTAGAAATATTGAAAGAAAAGACATGAGTAAACCATATTGTTTGACACTTCAGCTGGGTGGATCTAAACCAAACAAGGAGCCTACATTTCTGTGTAGTAAGAGTAATTTTCTTCTGAGGATCTTAATGCTTTACAAATACCAAACCACTTTGCAGATCTTGGGGGACTGAATAGCAGTGCATGGTGTTTTGCTTAAAAGTGGACTGTTAAGACAGCCACTCAGTTGCTCTGGGAGCCTGTTGCACAGGTATCTATATCTTTCCCTCAACTGTGAGACTGCACAAATTTGAAATGGAAGTGGATTTTGGTAAGAAGGGTGCAAGAGGGTATTCTTTTGCATGCCAAACCATTATGTGTTCCCTAGTATAAATGAGGACTCCATATCCAACAATACCTTACTAATACTAAAGATAGCCTAGGAAAGGTAAAATCTTACTGTAAAGTACCTGAACCACCGAGGGCACTGAAGGTGTGTCTGATAAACTGTTAGATTATAGGCTAATGCCTTAACTCCTGTCTCTGTAAGGCGGGATCACAACATCAGCATTCTTCCTTAGGTGCTCTGGCATTCTGCAGAAGAAAGATATTTGGGGTTATATGTATGTGTATATATGAATGGGATATGCTTCCCCTTTTAAAAAACTATTAACTACACTAACAATAGCTCTGTGCTACTCCAATCTTCTAACCCATGTGTTCGTATCAGAAGGACAGAGCTAATTGTATTAACATTGTTAGCCAAGGGTTGATCAAGGGAAGCTGTTAGGTTAGGTGACAAAAGTTCATATGCACAGCCACACACGAGAGCAGGAAACAAAGCAGGGGAAGGTGGGGGAGCTAAAATAATACCCTGCCCCAGCTAGTCCCAGGCCTGTCACAGGAGCCATCAGCCCATCAAAGGCCCATCTACACAAGCTCAGAGACACAGAGGCAGGTGGGGAACTGAAATTATGGACTTGTACAGGGGACACCCTGTCCAGGCCCCTCCTAGGGCTGTCCCAGGAGAGCCTCAGCCCCATTGTCCAGGCAGGAAACCCATCACGCTGAGCTAACACTAAAGCACCTTTTGGACTGAGGGAGCTGCCGCGTGGTGCTATGAGGCACATCATGGGATGCAGGGGAAGAGGTTTATTATGGGCTGTTTAGAGGAAGAACTAAAGGTGGAGGAAGGAATGAATTTAGGTGATTTGGGGAGGAACAAGTGTGGGGAAAATAGAAGTAAGGTGATAAAAGGGCCAGTTAGATATAAATAGCTTGCTGCTTGGTACATTTGCCTGGCCATGCACTGTTGCTAATCAGTGCAGTCTATTGTATCTTCATATTAAACTACTTTTTAACTCTTTCCTGGGTGAAAGGTTCTCTGTTCAATGTGTATGGAGGGGGGGGGGTCTGAGTGCCAGCAACTGGAGTCAAGACTGCATCAGGGAGGCCCAGGTGTGTGGTGCCAGCACCAGGACAGACCAGAGTGAGTGGACTTCAGTGCCAGCCACAGGAGCAGGACCGTGGGTCACAGAGGCCTGTGTGTCTGTTGCACCAGCAACTGGCCTGGGGTCATGGGCCAGAGCACTCGTGTGCCTGCATGACAGCAACTGGAGAGACCTGATGAGTGAAACCAATTGCCAGTCACTGGGGTGGGACCAGCAGTCAGAGAGCTGTGTGCCTGTGGTGCCAGCACCTGCCCTGAGTGCAGGTACGTGAGTGTGTAAAAGCTATCAGGGACCATGCCAGACTAGCTGTTGTAGGTGGTGTGGCCTGGGAGCTGTATACATCTATGGGTCTTGCTAGCAGACCTCTCCTGTTCATCCAGGGAGGGGAGCAGGATGAAGCTGTCAGTGCTGGCTGTCTCTGCAAGTGCTCTGTGTGTCTGTGCTCTGTGTGTAGGTGCTTACCGGGAATACATCTTCAGCCTTGCTACTGCTTGGATCTGGGGAGCAGAGCTGCAGCAGCCTCACTTCTCTTCTGCTATCTCATCAACATGATATATTTTCCCCTAAAAGAAGCAAGCAAAACTTAGGCAATACTGGAAAAGTTGCACTTGCTCAGAGATAACTCTTCTAAAGGCATTTTTTTCACTGTACTTTGGACTTTAAGAACCTGGCCTCAGCAACTCTGAGAAGTCCAAAGCAACCCTCCCATCAAACTACCAGCTTTTAAAAGTAGTAATTATAACAGTAAAATTCCCATTGACTTCATGGACTGAAAAAGCTTTTTTTTTTTTTTCAAGGTATTTATATTTAGTAGGTAACTCATGTTCTGTACCAAAGCTGTAAGATGTATAAGCAAACACCCCTTTCTTTAACAAAGAAGTGTACTGACCCAACTGATTCCAAAAGTATTTCTAGAAGTAGTTTCATGTGAAAGCAGTCTGATATAAGGCTCTGAATGTTGTAATTGGCTGTCTAGAATAATTCAAATAAAGCTGGAATAAACATTTTTCTAATTAATGGAACACAATATTTTGGTAAATGCCCACAAGGAGTTTTTGATTCTTTATTTCTAAGCCCCTCCTGTTAAAGACTTTTATTTGGCAAGAAGGGATCCTTCCCATGACACTTAAGGGCCTTAAAAGTGATTTATTTTTACATTTGTGACTATTTGCTGAAATAAGCCATTATTCATATCCTTTATCCATGTGGAAATGAACATTCTGCTGGTCACAAACACCAATGAAAAAAAGAGCCTATCCCTTGTTAACAAATTAGGATGAGAAATTGACTGGATTAGGATTTGTTGTTTCTTTTGTGTTGTTTTTCGCATTGATTTTTATCTTTTGTGGATCAGAAGAGAAAAACCAAGACTTTTATTCATCATTCTAAACTGAAATTGCGTACCATACATAAAATACATACAGAAAAAGTCTTATCTATGGCAGAAGTCTTGCATTTGAAATTGAGTCAATGTGAAATTGTCCCTCTAAAGAAAAAAAGTTTGTTAAATTGATGGTTACTCAAACTATACTTTGGAATCAATATATCTTAAAATATCTGTCTTCAGTTTGTTCTTGATTAGGTCTTACTAATAGGATTAGTTAAGTTACACCAAAGCATGACAACCTAGTATGTATTTGAATGCATTTTAGTAACTAGGACATATCTTGATTCATAAAACAACTGTTTCTGCTTTGCATGTGGTAAAGTGACTGAGAGGCTCATAGGAAACTGACTCATAACGGAAAGCTTTCTCTAGCCTACCCTGTAGCATAGGCACAGTTGCCAAGAGTTATCTGGGTTCATTTCCATAGTAACCAATCAATATAACTGTTTATTTTCTAAAGGCCTTGCTCTTGAACTAAGAATCTCAGAAACTTAGATATTACTCTTGAAAGTCAAATGTTCTGATTATTTGACTTGTTTTTTTCTGCATGAGAGGAATAACTTGCTGGTGTTTTTTCTCCACACAAAAAATACCTTCATTAAAATACGTTAATTTTTCCTTTGTATAGCAGAATTAGAAGAACTCTTTAGGGAGAGGGTGGTTGGGGGTTTTTTGCCTGTTGTGTACAAATGTTTCAAATATCTTGTTTTTTAAAACAATGTGACAATGTGCCAGTGAAATAAACTAATCATACTTTTTCAAGGGCCTTGTGAGGAGGAAGGGGTATTCCTGGTTTTACCTGATTATATTTTTACAAGAATTAGAGCATCAGTATCTGTAATGGAGGCATTTTTACTGTAACTTTTAATTTCTTGTTTGTAAGAGAACTTAAAAACCTGATCATCCTATTTAATGTTTATTAAATTATTTGCCTGACTAAATCCTGATTGGTGATATGAGTGGATTGAGTCTTCCAAAAGTGTAGTGTTTTTGTGCTCTATTCCTTACTTGAACAATAATATACATATAGTAGTATTGGTATGTTGAAATAAATTCAAGATCCTTAAAGGTTTTTAGGACACTTACATTCAGCAAGCAGATGTTACTTATGTCCATCTTGTATTTATAAGCAAAAATACTACATTTGATGTTCACTCAATTATCTTTTACTATAATGTTAGAGATATCTGGAATACTATAAAACTGTACAGTGTAAAGCTGCTTTGCCTGTAGTTTGCTGTAGAGGTGGAAACCTGTTCTGAAAAGCAGAAACATAACCTGAACCATAATACTGAGTTGTACAAAGATTTTGGTACATTATTTTGACCTTATGAATTTACAGAAACTTCTAGAAAATCAAAGGAAAAAGTATTATTAATAACTGGAAATGTTACAGGTGTAAAAACACTAGAGGAACTTAGTGAAAGGATGAATAGGAAGAGACGTTATTCTGTTACTGGTAGTCCCGATGGTATCCTGGGCGATAAGGGAAGGGTGGCCAGGGTGATGACAACTGTCCTACTTGTATGATGAGCAGATGCTATGAGAAGAGATTTTCTGACTTTATGGATTACAAGCGAACACTTTCAGCCTTGTAGTGTTGTGTTCTAGCCTTATAATGGACAGCAGAAAATATACATTGCTTCTAGCTTCCAAAAGGACACTCAGGATGGGATTGTTTTGCAGATATTATTGGATGCATAGTAATCTGCTTATGCAGGCTCCCTGTGGATTCACAATGCCACTGGTATGCCTTGATCTGAGACTAGACAGAGAGTTTAAGTCAAAGGACTGTTGAAAGTTCTTGCTTAATAAAGCTTTGTATAATTGCACGCATTTTAGTATAGATTAGATATTTCTGGTAAGATTTAATTTCAGTAACTCTTTAAAGTCCAGTAAAACAGCTGGCTACAACAATCACTTTGTTTAGGTAACAGCATTTTTAACTGTCCTCTTAATGCAGAGGTTTTTTAATTATAGTGGTGTGTTAAAGTTGAGATCCTTATGCTGTGCTTAAACTACATATAAAATCTGATTCTGGGATTTTTTGTGTCTATGTGTTTGGATTTTTTGGGAGGAATACTACAAGTATGCCAAAATATGACGCTTTTAGTGAAAGAAAATCTTGACCAACTTTAAGTCAATCTGCATTCAAATTCACCTTCCCGCTCAGTCTTTTTAGTCTAGCAAGCTCCTGAAAGTTTGGGTAACTACCAGCAGGGTTGAGAGCATGAGCAAGTCTATTGTCTTTGACTATCAACGCAGACCTGTTGCTTCTGGTGCTCATAAGCAGACATTAGTATTGCTTCACAAGAGCTTCTAGCATTCTCAACCTACCCTGACAGAACTGTTGACAGAAGGATCAGAGTATTACAGTGAATTTAATGACTTAAAATAGTGATATAAATATCCTTCCTCTATTTGAAGCAAAAATTTGTAGCTAGGCAGCTCACGAAAAAGGTAAAGCTGTTTTTTATGTGGTGGTGTTTTAAAGAGAGAAGATGGTCTTTTATTTTTTTTCTTTTTTAGGATAAGTTCAAAAGGTTACCTAGAAAAAAAAGAACTTAAATTACGGAGATTTCATTTCTAAGTTACTGGTCCACTGTGATCTGCAGAAGAAGAGTGTTCTTGGGAACTGCCTTATCTTCAGGCACAGTGTATGAAACCTGCAAATATGGAGACACCAGATAGCTGTGTTCTGGGGTCTCCAAATATGGAGACTTGGATAGCTGTGTTCTGCTCGACAGTGGACATCGAGTTGACTATTTTATTTACCTGAGGGTTGAGCAACTATCACATAAGCGATACAAGTTATTCCTAGGCCTTCTAAGTGTAACAAATGTTAGCAGTTATCAAATATCCCTTTATGGTTGTGTTTTACTTGATGACTTCTTGCTTGCGCCTGTTTCCAGCAGAGGATGTAGTTTGCCATTTAAAAATTCAGGTTCTATTTTGGATTTCAATAACTCATATACTGTCGGTTTGGGATTATTTTTTTTTTTCAAAGCACAGGAAAGTTTACTATATAAAACATAACAGATAAAAGGTAGTAGCTCAGGGTGTACAGAGCCTGTTCCTTTTAGGTCACATGCCTGAATATGACTCAGTGTTGTATCATCAGAATCCGTTACTCTGTGGTCACTGAACTGACTCATTTCAGGCAGGCTAGGTGGTCACGGTGCTGGCGAGCGCTGTAGCTGGGAATCTCACCAGCACAGCAAATCGGAGCTTTTGTGTCAGCCTTGCGATTGATTCATCATTTCTCCACAGATGATAGCTCATGTGGAACCATAGAAATCTCTGTTAGATGCCTCTGTAAGGAGCTAATATAAAGCATTGGAATGTATATATTAAAAAAATGGAAAAGAAAGAAAAGGACAAATACTGCTTTAATATGTGAAGACTGTACTTGAATGATTAGAGCTGTAGAAGAAATTAGCAGTTTCTTCACAGTTCAAAGTTCTGAGTTTAGAAATGTGGTGCTAGAAAAGAGCTTTTGATCATTGAGGCAGGTCCCTCAGAATCACCAGTCCTTATGTCCTGTTATTGACAAACTGGCCAACCCTGTCTTTAAATACAGTAAGATTTTTTTTTTTGCTCCTACTTATCTTATTTGAAGGCTGTTCTAGAAATTAGCTCTGTGGTTTGAGACCTGTAATTTTCAGTTTTAAATGGGTGTTTTATTATGCCTTATTTTGGTCCTAACCACTTTTCAAATAACTAAGTTATTTGGTCTCTAAAGTGTTTGAACTACTTAGTGTATTTTTATTATATATATATTTTTTTTCTTATTAGCTACAGGAGTCTTCTAGTTGTCCCCCCTATACCTGTTCATTTTGAGTCTGTTCTTGTGCAGAGTTACCCAAACAGAATAATGTGTTCTGTTTGAGTCTTATATAATATTAGTATAGTTGAAAGCATCCCACATTTTGCCTTTTTTTTCAGCCACATCATATTGTAATGTTGTAATCCTCCTGCAATGAACAAATCCATTCAGATATTAGTAAGTCTTATTTTGCTCTCAAATGACAAGCTCCCAGTACGTAGCCGATATTCTTGTTTGCCCCAACTGCATTGCTTTGTGTCTGGTTACTGCACATCATCTCCTTTGTACTTTTCCAGGCCTCACATTTATCTAGCTCTGCCTGTATGATGCTCCTGTTCTCTGTACTGAAAAACTACTTGTCAAAGATGGTATCTTGAGCACATTCCAAAGTTCAGCAGCTTGGAAGACAGTGCCTGGGAGCTAATGTTCAGGAAGACTTCACTCTCCTGAGGCAAACTGCAGAAATCCCACTCTCATTCATTTGCAAAAACACACGGCTGTTGATTTTTTCTGATTGTGTTCAAGGTTTGAAACCGTTTTTAGTCTTGCTACATGGATTGAGAAGTGAAGGATGATTATTCAGGCCTTGGGTCAGATTTTGCATGAAGTGACCACACTACAAACAGCAGAACCAGATTTTGTCCTTGAGCTGTCCTGTTGCATTTTATGGTCCTGAATGTACACGCAACTGATACTAAGCGTATGTTCTCTGTTTGCAGGGAGGTAGTACAGGCAAACTGTGTCCGTTGGAAGAAGAAGTTCTTATTTATGTGTAAAATCAGCGCCAGCGCCACAACAGGGATTCTGGATACTTGCATTTGTAGAGTGTCTGTACGAAAGGTAATTTGCTCTTTTTCTCTCCTCTTTCACTGCTCTTTCTTCACTTGTTTTGGTTTAATTTTTAAATATTTGATAAACTTCATAAAGCAAATTTTAGCTGCAAACATGTCAGGTATTCTAATCAAAATTTCGTAGTCATCTTATTAACTACTTTAGTCTGACTAATTAATTTTTTTATGTTCTTATTGAAAAGAACAGTTTTTCCAGTAGGATGGCACAGGAATTGCCATCAGTCTTTGTAAGGTTAGCCTTTGAAAGATACTTCTAGCAGGCAGCAGTAAACTTAGAAGCCTTGAAATGTGCTAAGTATCAGAATTCTGTGTGCAGCACTTGCTTCCTTGGGGGCTAGACTTTGCAAGAGCCAAATGCTGGCTGGCATCAGGCACTCACCCTTCCCCCCCACCCCTCTGCAAGATGACAGTCTCCTCCTGTTCTAAATGACAACAGTACTGCCTAGCAAATGTGTGTTGAGCTACTTTAAAACAAAGATTAGTATATGCTTTTCTAAAAAAACCCAAAACAATAAAAAACCCAGTCAGTATTTTAACAGCTTAATGGCATGTCTTTTTTTTCCTTTTTTTTCTAGGAGTTAAAAGGAGGAAAGGCATATGCAAAGGTAAATTGAGATGTATTTAATTTTGCCTATGAATTAGCTTTTCTTTCTTGTCATTTTATGCCCTTTTAAAGTAATTCCAGAATAGTACTCTAGTATCTACGATTTTATTATACTGACACAGTGGTGCTGGAACTCTCGATCAGTATATTTAGTAAGTACATAATATACCACCAGATTGCTTTTTTTTTCTTTCAATTGAATACATTGAAAGGGTTGATAAAAGTAAACCCTTCTGAATTTGTTTAATTTTAAAAATAAAGAGTACTCTCCTTGTTAGTTTTTCTCTTGAGATTTTAATTTTTAACTGAATATGCAGAATTTGACACTTGAAGTTTTTCTGCTTTTTGCCTTGGGCCACTCCCTTTAATGGGCTTCCTCGTTCATATTGGAGAGAAACTGCTGTTGAGTGGCATTCAATACTATGCACGTAGCAAGTACCTTCATTTAGTAATATGCTTACTACTAACTTTGTTATTTTCTCTTAACAGCTGGGATTTGCAGATCTAAATCTATCAGAGTTTGCTGGATCGGGAAATACCACTCGACGCTGTTTACTGGAAGGTTATGATACCAAAAATACAAGACAGGATAATTCCATTCTCAAAGTAATTTTTTTCCTTTATCATATCTAAACTAATAAAGCAGAGAACAAGTAGTATTATTAAGCACTTAGTGAAATTTAAAACATATTTGCTGAACCTCTTTCTAAAAGGAAAACTATTTAAAGTAAAAACATCAGTGTTGTTTAGAGAGAGTCATTAAAATCCATGCAGTCAAATATAGAATTTGTCCTACTCTTTAAAATGGGGCTGGGTTGCGATCATAGAATCATAGAATGGTTTGGGTTGGAAGGGACCTTAAAGATCATCTAGTTCCAATCCCCCTGCCATCAGCAGGGACACCTTCCACTTGACCAGGTTGCTCAAAGCCTCATCCAGCCTGGCCTTCAACACTTCCAGGGAGGAGCATCCACAGCTTCTCTGGGCAACCTGAGCCAGTGTCTGACCACCCTCACAGTGAAAAACTTCTTCCTAATATCTAATCTAAACCTCCCCTCTTTCAGTTTAAACCCATTTCCCCTTGTCTTGTCATTAGTTGCCCTTATGAAAAGTCCCTCCCCAGCTTTCTTGTAGGCCCCCTTCAGGTACTGGAAGGCCGCTATAAGATCTCCCCGGAGCCTTCTCTTTTTCAGGCTGAACAGCCCCAACTCTTTCAGCCTGTCATAAAAAAGCTTTTCTTTTTTAAAAGAAAAGCTTTTAAAAGGTATTCCTATTCTAACAGGAATTGAAAAATGGCATAGGGAAGCACGATAAAAAAATTAATACATTCATATAAATGTAGCAATTATATCTTTAAGACTTGGCAACTTCCTGTGCAGCTCTTCTAAGAGTGAATCTCTTAACTGGCATAGTTATGTATAAAGCCAGCTTCAACACCTCCATGACTCCTGGAACTTTCCCTTTTCTATTTGATAGTAATCGATATAACAATTGGTGAGCATTGTTGGAAGAAACCTACCCTGCCGTTCTCTCCCATTAGTCCAGGGAGTTTAAAAAAATGAATAAGCTGCATTAACTTGAAAATAATTACATACAGAATGTTACAATTAAATTTTTAAAAAATGTATTTTCCTACCAAGACACTAGGATTAATTTCTCATACTATTGAGTATACCATTTAAGCCTGCACTTTCCAATTTCTTTAAGACAGTCAGAGTTTTTCCAGAAAACTTTTAATTGATGGCTTTGACCCAGCTAACAACTCTTCTTGATGCATCGTAGTCCTATGGCATTAATTACCTTTTGTGGTTTTACTTTATCTCTGATGTTAGCACAACCACTTCTGTCTGCTAGCAGTCTGCTAAACACTCTCAGCAAAGAACGTACTTCAGCATCCTCTGTTTTAAACAATATTCTGTTTGCTCATTCATCTTTTACATTTCCTGTCTCTTTACTTTTCCTTTGAAGCCATCTTAACTGTTAGTGATTCTAAGATTCTTCATGATCTATGTATCTTTTTCAGAATCTTGTATGTGCAACTACATTACTTTAAATGCTATTTTGTGTTGTTTGCATGTGTACTAAGAAAAAGTATGTTCTTTTTTGCATAAATTTATTTGCATATGTGATGATGCCATTTTGTTTTACTTAAATGTAAGATCTGTTGCAAGTATAACTCGGTGACATGACCATGTATCACAGACCAATTCAGTTTTTTTTTTTCTTACAGTGGGTTTTGTTTTCTTAATGTGCAGGTTTTGATTAACATGCAGCTAATGTCTGGAGACCCATGCTTTAAAATGTAAGTGCATAAAAAAATCTGTGTGGGATAGTGTTTTGGTCATACATTCCAGGTTCAGAATTACACTTCTAATTTGTGTTTATAAACCTCTCCAATCTGGCAACAATATTAAAAAAAAAAAAGGTACAAAAAATGGGTTGGTAGCTAAATAATGGCTATCATGGTAAAAATACCAGTAGAAGTACCATAGTTCTCCTTGCTATTAAATAGTCAGTATATTTTCAAGCAAATAATACTAGCCTGTACATCTGTAATAAAAAAAAAAAAGAAAACCACATAAGGGAAACTATTCCTGCAGCAAGCTTATATAAATATACTTGGTATATAGGGTGATCTGACTAATACTTGTAATGTGCTGTTACACCGTTTATTCACAAGTCTCAGATGACTTTAAAAGATTTATTAAAAAAAAAACCAAAACCAAACCAGAAGTGTGATGTGACTTAGTACAAGAGAAAGCACTTAGAGATATTTAGTCAGCTAAGACATTTTGCAATTTAGTAAAAGATGCAAGAGGTAACATCTAAGGGGAGAGGTGGCTAGCAAAATACGCTGCTGTACATTCAGGATGCTTTGGCCTCATTGGCCTTAACCTGTAGTTAAGGAAATGTAACAGTTTTGCTACAGCACATTAACTTTCATAACTGACCACAGGACAGAAAAATCACGCATGCTAAGGACAAACCTAGTCATGAGTAAGATTAAATTGTTGCCTTCTTTCTAGACTAATAAAAGGCACCAAATCTTAGTGGATAACTAAACTGAAGCAGTGCAGTTGGCAAGCTCCCTATTTCCAGAGAACACCACTGTCTTGCTAACCATGACTTAATTATCCTGATCAGTAGGAAGTGAAGATCTCTCACACATCACTTGTGTTATAAGAGATAGTTTATAATAACAACTGCCATTCATTTTAAGGATAGGCTGAGAGTTATGTATAGAATATAGTTATGTATAGAATCTGCTTCCCCTCTACTCCGCTCTTGTAAGTCCCCACCTGGAGTACTGCGTCCAGTTCTGGAGCCCCCAACATAAGAAAGACATGGACCAGTTAGAACAAGTCCAGAGAAGGGCCACCAGGATGATCCGAGGGCTGGAGCACCTCTCCTGTGAGGACAGGCTGAGAGAGTTGGGGCTGTTCAGCCTGAAAAAGAGAAGGCTCCGGGGAGATCTTATAGTGGCCTTCCAATACCTGAAGGGGGCCTACAAGAAAGCTGGGGAGGGACTTTTCATAAGGGCAACTAATGACAAGACAAGGGGAAACGGGTTTAAACTGAAAGAGGGGAGGTTTAGATTAGATATTAGGAAAAAGTTCTTCACTGTAAGGGTGGTCAGACACTGGAACAGGTTGCCCAAGGAAGTTGTGGATGCCCCCTCCCTGGAAGTGTTCAAGGCCAGGCTGGATGAGGCTTTGAGCAACCTGGTCTAGTGGAACGTGTCCCTGCTAACGGCGGGGGGATTGGAACTAGATGATCTTTAAGGTCCCTTCCAATCCAAACCATTCTATGAATGCAGTGTGGAAAATTCTTCAAAAGACTGTTAATGCCACCGCTTTTCTGTAATTTAGAACGTTGGTAGACTGGATTGTTCGAAGAGTATGTGCTTTTCAGTTTAATGTCAGTCTTATTCCACATGACAGTAGATGGCAATTTTGTCTAGATCAGGTTTAAACGAGTTTAGTTGTATTTTACTTGTCACAAAATATTTGGGGGAGATGCTGATGAAATAATTCCTTCAAAATGAATTTGACCCCTTAAGTTCTAGTTTAACTTGATTTTTTTTCTTCAGTTCACTTCATTGACCACATTGTTACACTGAAACTAGCAGGAGATGGAATCAAAATGAGAGGACATAGTTTCTTCCCACAACATGCAATTAAGCTGTGGAAGTCCTTGCTACATGTTGTGAATACTAAAAGCTCAAGAAAGAATTAAGACAAATTCCTGAATAAAAAAAATAGAGGGCTATTAAGTGTAAAACATCTTATGAGGCTCAAGAAATACCAGCCTCCAGATGAGGAGATGTTGGAAGAATATTCAGGAGATACATTACTGTGTGTGCCATATTCTCTTAGCATCTATTGTTTGCTGCTGATAGAAACAGGATGCAAGGCTAGACAGACCTTTGGTCTGAGACAACATGCTTGAACTCTTAATTGTCCCCTTATACCACTAAAGGCCATTTCTTCTCTCTTCTTCTAACCTTCAATAAGAAGAATAGAACACTGTGAAATCTTATCTTGTGCTTACTGAATAAATAGTAGAAGGGTATCTGAATTTGTTTGATTGGGCAAAGCTTTTCTGTGTCCCCAGTTATTTAGCAACACTTGATTTACTTGAGTCAGACCTATTAACAGATACATCACTGATACTGATAAACAGTTTCTCCAAGGCAACTAACCAATCATTAGTCTTGTATACTAATAAAACAGTGTATTTCTGTTCTTCACTGGCTGGTACCGAAGTAGTTGAAATTAGTATCTAAATAGTTTTCTGGCTCCCTAGGAAAAAATCTCTAACTGAAATTATTCAGACTTGGCACTTTATTCCAAACTGATGATATAACCATTTCCTGGAACGTAAACTTTCAACACAAACAAAACAAAACAAAAAATTATCTAATCCAGATGTTTTTCACAGAAGGAAAAATAAACCTTAAAAGAATTTCACAATCTGGAATCAGCTACATATTTTATGAAGAAGCCTACAAGGCTTGATGTTTGATCTGCGGTGACATCCCTGAAAGCATTCAGCTCTTGCTTTTAGAAGTATGTTAGGCAGTTAAGTCACACAAGCATGATATTTCCAGAAGTGCTTTTTCTCTTTCTCTCTTTACTTTCAAACGTAACAAAGGCAGATCTATTACTGTACACAGTAACTAATGTATTGAGTATGTCAAATCTAAAAATGTCAACAAATATCCATTTGTATGCAGACCAACAGTCTGTTC
Source organism: Antrostomus carolinensis (assembly GCF_000700745.2). NCBI lineage: Eukaryota > Metazoa > Chordata > Aves > Caprimulgiformes > Caprimulgidae > Antrostomus > Antrostomus carolinensis. The sequence goes on along the minus strand of NW_010325376.1, from coordinate 19,852 downwards.
CCAAAGTAAAAAACAAAAAGCTTTAAAAAAACCCCTGTAGGTAACATCTTGAAATGTATTTTAGTTGTATTTGCTTGCAAGAGAATACTTTCACTTTGATATTTTTTAATTAGTTTCTTTTGGACTAGCAAAACACAAACTTAGATGTTTATTCATTTTAATAAAATATCCCTTTGGTTTCTGGTATAATCTGAAACAAGCATTTAAGCTTTATTAAAAGCTTTTTAATATTGAACCAAATTTCAACCATATCATACATTATGCTTTTTTTAATTTGCAGGAGGTAGAATTTAGAGGGGAACACATGGAGATGATAACATAGGCCCCTTTGTTAGGAGTGGGAGGTTTATCAGCCCAGAATCTCCTCATGTACTGTAACAGAGATGAAACAAAGCCAGGAGTACATCACAGTGCCCAAGCCAAGCAGGCCAACTGTCGTTGTGCATTTGTTTTTTTTAACTCAGCACCATGTCATGTATTCCATGAAGCACTGAATTATGTATATTCTTAGCAAGTAAATGATCCTGTGATTCATACACTTAAATAAAATAATTAAGAACTTCAACAACAATCAACAAAGAAGGAAAAGCCTTCCCAGGATCCCCAGAAGCCTGAAGGGCTAGTGGCTGAGCAGATGGATTCTGTTAGATGTCCTGAAGCTCAAGAGTGAAATGGTGCTGTTTGGGTTTTTTTTTTTCTTTTTTCCTTTTAACAGGGGGCTAGGCACGTGTTTTTAGAAAAAAAGTTACAAGCCTATTAACTTGAAGCACAGTATGAAGTACGCCAACTTACTTGAAAAGAAAAATCTGTGCTCATCAATTTGGAGGGATTACAGCAAAAATACAGCAAATCTTAACCATCTTTTTCTTACAGGCCTCCTTCCACAGCAATGTCTATAGCAATTGCTGGAGAATCAGAATATTTGCATGAAGACAGGAAAGGTGGAGAAAACTTAAAAGGAGCACATCTGGGCATAGCAGGTATAAAATAATGCTCTTAATATCTCTGTTCTTTTGTAACTGGCTTTATAGCTTCAAGGAGATGTACAAAATACTTCAAATCTTAAAGGGATGCTGACAGTTGGCCCACAAAAAGACCTTCTTTGGTTGCTTGCTGAGATACACTCTCCTCAATAACGTCAGTGGAATCTCTCTTTTTAAAATTTAATTGAAAGAAAGAAACTTGATTGATAGCCTGCCTTATTTTTAATATTTGAAATCTTTCATTTTCTGTGTGACATATTTCTTGATTTGCTTTGGATTTGTATTTTCAATGAGCATTTAATTTGGTTCTTGATTTTCAGCTTCTGAATCAGAGGGGTATGCGTAACTGAGTAAATTTTGAGTGGTAAAAGTCCTAAGTATTGTTTAAAGTTGAAGTAGTTATTCTGAAATTTAGACTATTAGAAAAAATGCTATTAAAACACTTTATTACAGGTTGAAATTTGGGGAGGGGGGTTGTGGGGTTTTTTTGTTTGTTTTGGTTTTGGTTTTTTACGAGCTTCAGGCTCTTGCATAGCTTATTAATTTCCACCCTAAATACAGTTTGAGTTGTCTTAACCACAGTTACTTTTTCAGACAGAAAAACATCTAGCATACCATTCTGCTATGGAAAATATGGGGATCTCCTTAATGTCTACAGTGTAGGCAACTCTAAAACTACATTTCATACAAAACTTTCTAACCAAATGGTACTCTGTTTTACTCAGACAGAAAGGTATTATGTTTTTTTTTTTTAAGGACTGTATATTTGTTAACATACATGGTACTTTTACAGCACTTGAATCTTCAAAGGGTTTGTAGAAAAGCAGTGCCAAGTCCCTAATCCCTCTGGGAAATCTGACATTTGATTACAGGCAAAGTAATAACAAATCTGGCTTTAGCAACAGTATCTGACTTGCACATGTTGCAGATGGCTCCTCAAAGAGTGCCTCAGTCCCAGAGGAACTTGGTGCATGTGGACATTCCAGAACATCAAGCTACGCAAGTCAGCAGTCAAAACTGTCAGGTAGCTGTTAACAATTTTATTATGAATTGTTGGGGTTTATTTACTGTCTGTATTTTAGACTATAGAAAATAAGTATATTTTATATGTTTAAAATGGTTTGAAGTAGAAAGCTTTTTCCTAGGAGTTTCACGTGTGAGGAGGGTAACATTTTTTTCCTCTTAAAAGCACAAGGAATTATCTGTTCAGATGCAAGACAGCTTTTTCCCTTAGCTCCCTCCAATTAACATATCTGAAAAATATTTTTACCTCTTCCATGTGTAAAACCAAGTAACTCATAAATGGAAACTCAGTTCTAAAAGCTGAAGAGGAAGTAGTGACACCAAGTAATTATATTTGTTAGGAAGAAAGAGTTATTTATAACAAAAAGAAAACAGCATGTGTTAGAATACAAAACCCAAAGTAAATTGCCTAGTTGGTGTATGCACATTCATAAGGCTTTTGAAACCTCCTTATAAGAAGACGAAACAAAAATTCTGCTCTCAGGATGATAAAATACAAGTAATTACTTTGGCTGTCAGCAATGCACCTAACCTAGCTCTCCTGCACTTTCCCAACAGGATATAGCACATGTCACTCTAGATCATCCAGTCTGTCTGAACTCTGCCACAGGAGAAACACCTCAGTGAGTAGTACCTCAACAGGAATTGGAAGTATTCTAGAGCCATGTGAAGAGACTGAGCCAAAAGTAACTGAAGCTAATATTGATACTTCTGTTAAAGATGCACCATCTGAAAAAATCTGCAGGTACACTTAACTCTGAAAGCCTTATCTAGCAGAAGTAAAACATAATTTACTGTATCACTTCTAAGAGCTCTAAATATATTTAATTTTGCAGACATCCTGTAAAGCAAGACTCTGTGGAGTCACAGCTGAAGAGGGTTGATGCTACGAGAGTTGATGCTGATGATATAGTTGAAAAAATACTCCAGAGTCAAGACTTCAGTTTAGACTCAAGTGCAGAAGGTACGGAGATAAATAAGGAAGCTTAGGGAAAACTGATGCACATTACATGCCTTGGGAAAATCCACTCTCTTCACAGTCCCTGTTGCTTGTAATCATAAGGACTGTGCATATGGATCACTAAATTTTCTGCTTCATCCTGTCTCGCAGAAGTTGAAAAGACCTTTGCATGACTTGGGTAACTTTCCCAGAGAATTACATTAAGCCTGAAAAGAGCAGAGCAGGGGCAAATCTACGAGGAAGGTAGTTCCTCCAACCTATACCATGTGAAGTTTGGTTCTTCATTACTTAAAACATTTGCATCTGAAAGTATCAGATACAAAACTGGTAGATTTAAAATTACTTAGTTTTAGCTAGGGCAACATTAAAGGAAGCTAACATATGTTAATTCCCTTGCTTTTTAGAAGAAGGTTTAAGATTATTTGTGGGCCCTGGTGGAAGCACTTCTTTTGGAAGCCATCATCTACCTAACAGGTATGTAGCCTAAACAACTAATCCATAGATCCAGAGCTAATACTAAACAAAAATGCATCTTACATAGCAAATATTCTGTATATACATTCTCGATCTTTGTATCTTTCTATTCTATATCACTTAAAGGCACTGAAAGAACTAGATTTTCAGGTTTTAAAACAAAAGATGGGTTAGTTCCAAAATAAAACTGATGTGTCAGCCATAAGAATTATAACTTTTGGAGGTTCTGAAGAGTCTCAGTTCCAAAGTTTTCAGATACGAGCAATGGTTCAGTACAGACACAGGAAACAGGCACCAGTTTGAAATCTTAGCTCTACAGACTTACTACATTACTCCCTGGAGCTGGAAGAATTCAGTCTTAACTGAATTCAGTCTGCCCTTCGCATTCAGCTGTTCTGGTACTAGCTGTTCAGTTGGGGTTTTTTGTTGGGTTTCTTTTTTGTGGGGTTGGTTGGTTGGGGCTTTTTTAAACCGTAAACTTGCCGATTTGTGATACTTGCTGTTGAGCTCCATTTAAATTGTAATTGAACTAACTTCTTTTAAACATTCTTTCAGAGCAGGATCTGGAGCATATGAGCAGGTGGTGATAAAACGCTAGACTAGAATGTCAAGCAAGAGGAAAACTTGGAGCTCTGGTGTTGATATTTCTGTTTGCTCTGTTGGAAGAGTTGTGAAAGCTAAAACGAACTCAATGTGATCTTTCTTAAAAAAGTAATGGAATGCCTCTTGCTCATAGAGCTTCATCTTCTGTGGTATGAAGGCAATGTTTAGCTATGTATTCCTTGTGCGAGCACTTGGACTGTTTTTGTAAGCTCTACCTGATGATAATGGATAGTTGTGTGAAATGTTTTTCAAAGTATGGTTAAGTGAGTCCCATTTCAGTATTTTATACAGGAGATCACTTGTGGTGCACTTGGTAGCTTCTTTCCTAAAGAAGCTTCTAAAAGTTGGTCTTAGATGAACTTGAAGGAATTAATTACTTAATTTGATCCTACCTGTAATTTTAATCTTACAGAAGCTAAATCAAGTCAAAATTAATGTCAAGTCAAAATTAAGGCCTCCACAAAATAGCCCAGCTATGTTTTAACATAACCAAAACCTTCTCTTAAGTGTATTGAGCATAACTTCATTGTAAGTTTGAACAGTAGATGTGAACTTCACATTCATTAAAAAAAAAAAAATGTAGATCCAAACCATCTGTGTTAACTGTAAATGAAGTCTAGAGGCTCAAGTGCTTCAAATGTAACATCTGTTTTCATGCAAGTGACAAAAGAAGTGGGATTCCACATCAAAATGCTAAGGTACAGGAGTGTATTGTCAAGAAAGCTGGCTTGATTGTTAAATCTGGAGTTCAAAAGCTGCTTCCACAGAAACTCACTTCAATAATGCATGAACCTTGAGATTCAATGTGATGGTACTGTTTACAAACCTAGTCAGCAGTTTACTACCACCTAGAACTTCTCATTGTAGCTTAATCCTTCACAGTTAGTGCTTTGCCTGTGTTTTGAACGTGCCTTGCGCGACTGGGGAAGTACAGGGAGATTAAACTATTCACTAAACAAATTAAGCTTTAAAACTAGGTAAATATCTATACTATTATCAACATAACTTATTAAAAGAAGCACTTTGTTGTAGACGTACTCTGCACTCTGAAGAAGTCTTACTGTGCAGCAGATCTGTTGAACGCTTCTTCCTTCACTCTCTGTCCACTGTTACATTAAGGTCAATGTACTGTATTTAAATTTGCACAAATAGTGATTTGCCTGGCAGGCAAGAAAGCCATGCAAGATCTCTTAAAATTTTCACTAAGAATCATGAAATCATTTCCTTTTAAAGGGATGTGTTAGGTGACAGTTCTAATTCAGGCTTAGCTCTGCTTATTTCATTGTAAACTGCAAATGACCTTAATTTTGTTATGATTAGTTGTATTGTTTATCAGTAAGGCTTAAATTAAATAAAAATAGAAATAGTGTGGCCATTTTTGAAAGCTCTGAATGCTTCAAATTCTGCTCAGAGTGATGTTTGACATCCTTTTATTGAAGTATAAGTAGACCAAATGTAATAGATTAAAATAGGAAAAGCGGGCTTTTTTTCTCCATAAATCAATAGTAGCATTATTAGACTAATTTTTATTTGTGTTTTCTAAGGAAAATTCATATTTTAAAGCTTGAGTACTGTTACTGAATATGATTAATATGAGCTATTTCTCAGTTATGGTACTAAAATATTTTTATTTCCTACTGTAAATTATAATCTCTTTCAAGTGTTTTAATGGGTAAAAGAATGAATACAAAGATTATATTTTAGCTCCTGTTAACAGAAGTGTGGTATTATCAATTTCTGTCCTTCACAGGAATTTTAAACAGAAACTACATAACTGCAAGTATACAACTATCTCTCAGAGCATGATAGTTTCCTGTTATATAACTAATCTGTACCAAAAAAATACTACTGCAAGCCAAAAGGTGCATTAAATTTGAATAAATTAAGTTGCTTTTGTTACTCTCTAACACTGCTGCACTTGTTGACAAATCTATTAAAACTGGTAGTAGTTAGATGGTAGTTTACTTAAGTATACTAGGAAAAATAGGCATAGTTTGAGGAAAACAGACTTCTAAAAAGCATTGTACAGCTACTTATGTAATTCTTAAAGGCATTTCCATAGCCCAGATGCGTATTCTGTGTTAAGACACAGCTAACTGCCATAGATTAGGTATTTTCTTTACTAGAAAGTAGTTATTTTCTTGCCTGAGCAGATCTTTTAAATAGGAAGGAAATTTACATGGAAATCAAGCTTTTAATAAAACTGTATTCTAATAACTTATTGTTCTCACTTTGAGTTACAGCTCTATAAAGTGATTCTCTTATTGTGCATATTTTAAGTGGAACATAACATTTATATTTAGATGTATTTTCTTTTTTGTAAACTGTGTTATAAGAATACTGGAGACTCATGTAGTAAACTGGGATGCATTGGTGGTTGGTTTTTTTTTTACTGTATTTAAATGCAAATGTTCAATAAACTCATGTCTTCAGCTTGGAATATGTTTCTAAACAATTATGTCTTTTAATGTAAGCTAACTGGAAGTTTGTGTCCATTTCCATTTCTCTACTGCTTTTCAAACTTTACCTCTGCAGCTTATTAAACTTCATCCTCAGTCCACAAGGTATTCAATGGCACTGTTACTTGAACTTCGTTAGTTATCTGTCTCCTGGAGAGCAAAAGTAGTATGTCAGTCTCATGCAAATGAAAATCAATTTTAAAGCGTGAGGCATATTTGTAGGTTAATTATTAAGCAGTATTTGGGGAAAGGGAGGGCGCTGTGTCTAGTCCTTCCTCACTTTGCAATGACAAAATTAATCCTCCTCAGTTAAGTATAAAGATTTAATTACTTAAACTTTTCATACAGTTTGTATAACTTTGTAAATTACCTTCTTATTTTGCTAACAAAACTACATGTGGCATGTATTTCTTTTCTCATCAATGCACTCAAAATAACCATGCTTTTTGGAATTGAAAATTGCAGCTAATTATAGTGCAAACTATTTGGCACTCAGATCAGTTCAGTAATCAATTAATTGTATAGTAAGGATTAAGGGAAGTACCACATATATAACCAACTCCAGTCTCAGCTGTATTTTAATTCAAAAAGGAAGATAATTTTTCAAAAATTTCAGCAGAATATCCTAGAATTTCTTTTGTGGCTTTGTCTCTTTTCTGGTTTTATTAATCAACAGTTTCCATACAGAATAAAAGGCAAATCTCATCAGCGAACAAAATCTCCAGTGCAGGACCTCACAGTGGAGCATTCTTTCAGAAATATGAGCTATACATTTATACATGAAACACTCATAGATGCTAGTCACCTAACTGAATACCAGCAGCTGCAAATACAATCACTGGGGGGCTTTGAGGGACTCTTTTTAATGCTTTGCTTTTTCTACTTCTGTGTTTTCACACTGTTTTAGTGACATATATATTGTAAGGAAAATGTGTCATTTAGACACAGTCCTTTTTTAATCTGTAAGGAAAACATCTCTTGAAAACAAGGCTCATAGCTTGAAAACAAGGCTATGCACCACTGTTACATACACATGTAATATACCAATGCAAAACCATTATTGTGGTAGAGGGAAAGATTTTCCTTTACTACTACAGAGAAAGAAAAAAAAAAGAGATATGAAGTACCAGAACTTCATATGCTGTCACTGAATACTTAGGTGCATTTTGTTGACCTAACACGGGAAAACAACAATATAGAGACAAAGATTAGCATGGGAAAAAATTACTTTCTATAATTCTTGAGGCAAAGTAAGTTCTGCCTTCTCTGTACCCAACTGTTCATTCTTGCCTGCTCTCCTCCTCCCACACATTGCACCACTACAAGTTTCTGTGACAGATTAGTTGATTCAGTTCCCTGTACGGCCTCATAGTGGGATCTGCCAAGAAGGGGAATCTCTTACTACATTTGTTAAAACTTCTGTGGGACAGGTTATTTTCATTTTGTTGCTTCCTTGTTAAAAACTAGAAATTGTTAAGTAACACTTTTTTCTTTTATGTGAAGGGAGATCTCCAAGCACAAGCTAGCAAACTTTTGCTTAAGTTCAGAGTTAGATGCACTGCCCTTCCAATCGCAACTAAAATTGTTCATTGTAAGAACTTGTAACGAAGGCCCTAGGTTTGTGTTGTTTGGTTGGGTTTGGGTTTTTTTAATTGCCTTATCTTTTTTCTTTCCCCAATATCCTCATTTAACTATGTGCTAGTGTCAGTGTGTTTTATTTTGGGGATGCTCCCAGTGAACTGACTGCATTAAAGTGTTTGTTTTGTGAGTGAGGGAGAACATACAAAGGGCTTTTGTACAAGAATTTTTCTGTCATTTCAGAAATTCCTTCCTATGTTTCTTCCCCTCAGTTTAAATAGAAAAACAAAAAGCTCCCAACACCTAACCAGTATGAGTTATACATAATCCACCTGTAACTCAATGATCCAAACCTCATTTATCAACATAATGATAACAAGCATGGAGTAGAACCTAATACCATGGAAACCCATGGGAGATGGGACCAAAACACTTAAGTTTATTAGCTGTGAGATCTATTTGTTTGAGAAATCTTTGGACAGGCAGACAGTTAACTCCTCTGGCTCTCACAATGAGGTGGTTGGGTTTTATTTATTAAAATAAGTGAGGAGATATTTTTAGAGTTTATTTATACCACTTCCTCACTTTGTTATTTATTAAATTAAAACACTGATCAGAATTACTCTATTCAGCTATTCTGACCATAATCAATCCCTACTAACTTGCTCTATAGCTATCAAATTATTTTCCTTATATTCAGGATACTAGTTTGTTTTGTGGTAGGGTTTTTTGTTGTTGTTTGGGCGTTTTGTTTTTGGTTTTAATTATGTTATTTAGATTTTACAGTTTTGAACAAACTAAGGTTGATCTGTTTCAAGACATGTGTGCCATCTCCTGGTATAAAACATTTATTCTTCATAAACTTCCTTTCAGCATCTGATTTGAGAAATCAGAATTAAACTTGGTCAAACTGCAAGTTTAAATGGGACACAGTAAATACTGCGTTTATTTAAAAATATGCACAATAGTTTCATCAAAAGACCAACCTGATAACAAAGAGCTGTACACAGTGAATCCTGTGATAGGGTCTAACTGCTCTTGAAAAGACAGCGAGTTTCATACTTTAAGGAAAATCTTGATTAAAGTTTATTTAAGCCAGTGGAAACCTGGAAAGCTGACACACAAAATAGCATACTTTGAGTAAAAGCTAGCAGTCTCAAAATATATATATGCTAAATAGCACTTCTGTATATCATATGTAATAACTTCTTCAGTTTCAGTACACCTATGCATACTAACACTGTGAACAGGTAAGCCAAACATCTGTAGTTTGACTTCAGATTTTCCCCAGGAAAGGCATAAGCAAGAATGTAAGAATTGCTATTTGCCCCAGCTGTCACTGAAAACTAAACCCTGTTACAAAGAAAGGCAAGAGAATCCATGAACCCCTTAAAAACTGGATTATGGTTTAGGCCCCTTCACATCAGTTCACCAAATATTCACATAATCCATTTTCCAAATATAGCTACAAACCCTTAAGGGTATAATGTTCTGAGGAAAAAAAGCATGCATTTGTATAGTCTTGTTTGTTCACAAGACATTCCTTTAATTAGATGTTACCCAAATACAAAACTCAAGGCAAATACAATTCCAAATCTGATAGGTCCTCCTTCTCTTCCTATTTGAAACAACATAGGAAGAAGTTCTGTGGTCCAAAAATATGCTAACTATAGTAAACCATGTAGTGAACTGCAGAGATATTTTTCTAATAACTAACCAATGCTATTCTCAAACAGCTATGCTTATCAGAGTCCAAAGAATATTTACCAATTTTGAATTTTACATATATTTTAACATAACAACTATGGCAAGTTCTTACCATAATGTCAAAAAAGTTAAGCCATTCTAAATATCACACTAAAGATTAACTTTAATTCTTAAAAATAATTATAAATATTGTTATAACAATTTTTAATAATCCATGTCTATTTGGTTTAGGAGAAAAAATCTCCCACAAAAGACAAAGCTCATTAAATATTGTTTTAATCATTTAGTATGACAGAGAACTTTTTTTTTTCTTTCCCTGAAACTCAACCTGTTACAGATTCTGTATCATTTCTCAATTCACAGAACTACAGCTGCATTTTCCCTTTTTGTCTCATCTTTCACCTTAACCATTTCAAGTGAATTCCAGAAGTGTAGAAGGTAGGATGCAGCCATCTTCTTTAAGAAACAGTCAGCCCTCACACAGAATTTTTTATTTTCAGAAAGTTGTGAAACTTCCATGTTTCACAAACATGAAGTCAGTTCTGATAATAATAGCTCAATTCAAAGCTGCCAATGACATTGTGAAACACACACAGCATGAGGCCTTTCAATTAACTATCTCTTTACTCATAAGAAATACTCAGTTGAGATGTTAAAATTATTGGTTAAAACAACTTGGGTATGCAAAGAAACTTAAAGAGCACTGTGTTGCTTCATTAATCCTGTATGAACAAGCCAATCTGGTGCATCCTTCAAAATTTCTCTTAAGTCCACCATCTAACATTTGCTTACTGTGCACTTACACATACAATTCAGCTCCCCTTAAGAGAGTGATCCTGGCCAAGCCAGGATGCTCCATCTAGAACACCTCTGCTTTTTATTTCTGTTGAATATGTTGTCAAGACTTTTGGAAAACAGCTGCATGTGAAAACACATAGAGGGGTTTTTTCCAGACACACTGGGGCCAGGTTAGCATTCACAATGACAGGGGGTTTTTTATTATTTTTTTCAAAACCAGAATAGTCAAATATACTAGTTTCAAATTAATTCAGCTTATAGAAAGTTACAGGATGCAAGTTATTTCCCAAGGATCAGTCATCAAGAAACTGGATAAAACAGGGCTAAATCTACCTTTTTTTTCCCCCACCTTACATCCAACATCAGAGCACTCTTCCCTAGTATTGAATTTACTGAGCTATAAACATTTGTAGCATATTCCAATTTATCTGGAATGGTATTTGGTTTTTAAAAAGGCTGAGTATGTACTCATCTTAAAAGGCACCTATAAATTTTATTCTGTTAAGAGAAAACTTGCCCTAAACCTGACTCATATTTTTCAGCGTAACAATATAGTTCTGTATTATCATCAACTATCCTTGCAGCTAACAAAACATTACCAAAAATAATACAGTCGTGATAGCTACAATATGGTAATAAAAACCAAACGGAAAGACTTAAATTTTTCTTCATAGGTGTTAATTCTTTCCGTTTAGCTCCTGCTACTCTATTTCAAAACCCAACAAGTTGCTGCCATCTTTGTCAGAATCACTCATCTCCACTAAATGAGAGATGTGATGGATAAATACTGGAAGGTTTAGAAGAGATTTTATGGTTCTTGTTAGCATACAGAACACATCATTTGACAGCTACTAAAAAAATACTTTCGTTACTTTAATTGAACTTTGTATGAGAAATGTGCAGTCTAATTCTCTTCGTGTTCAGTATCGAGCATCACAGCAGAACCATTGCTGCTCAGTGTGACTTTGCCAGCAATGAGCTTGCATAACTTCTCAAAGGTACCACAAAGTTGATTCACCTTGGGAAAAGAAAAGATTGCTGTAAGAGGTATATAAACCATATTTCCATCAACAAATGGTTCCATGCTTTTTTCAACAACCAGTTTTCTGAGATCTTCTGAAAAAGTGTTCATTGAAGGTTGGAATTTGGATTTTCTTTCAGTAGGATCATCATTATACTCTTCATGTTCTGACATTAAATTTTTTCAGCAGATTTCGCTTAATGATTTGCGCTGTGAAAATAACTTCACTGATCACTGCATTCTGCAGGTACTTCTCATCTTTAAGACTTGGATACACGGCTTTGAAGACCTTTACATCACACAAGAACACAAAAAAATTCATCATTCTCATAGGCTCTGATTTTAACATTTGCTTGTCAAAAAGAACTTCTAAAATGTGAACATAATTTCTGATTCAATCTTGTTTTGCTTATCACTTTAAACATTTTCAGATAACAAAAATTGGACAATATGACTTGATTTTATATATTACAACTACAAAGGCATTTAGATAAGTTAACGGAACATCAAAAAAACCATGCTTATATCTGCAAGCTATACTTGTGAAGTCCTATAATTTTTTAATTCTTTTTAATAATTCTCTTACTTTCCATATAACTGATCATGAGGCTCTGGTGACAGTTCCACAGCAACATAGACTCTAAGATACTTCTGAATTGTCATCTGGAAACCAGGACTGCAGCTATGACTTTCATTCCGTTTTCAGAGTAAAACATGAAATACACTCTCAAAGATGCAGAGGATGCTAAAAAACAGCTTGTGACATCAAAATCTGTGAACTTGTGTGTTCTACACTAAGCTATAGTCCAAGGCAATTAAGGAAACTAGGCAGGGAATCTTATTCCCACTAGTTTACTAGGAAGTGCTTTATACCAACACACTACCACTGAAATTTCACGGTCTATGACTATTTCATCTTACTTTCTGATTACATCTTGAAATGTTGATTTATTCCCATAAATTAGTTACATAATATAATAAAAATTAATTTGACAGTCCAGGTTTGATAAGAACACATGAGATATAACATGTATTGTCTAAACTCAAAGGATACTGATGTCAAAACTCCCTCCCTAATGACCCTGTAATAGAAGATAATGAAAGCAATTTCCAGTACATGTCAGTTGCCTAGACATATTTCCAAGTCTGTTGAGCATGAAAGAGCACTTCACAATTCTATTAAGGGCAGCAGAACACAGGTGACATTTAAAATGTATAAATGTCTTTATAGCTTGGAAACTACAAAAGACATTCCCATAATGTCACTTTACATTTCACTTCAGGTCACAAATCACTTGAAGGTACATATATATCTTTAAACAAAGAAGTGAAATTTTAGAATATGTTCACTAAAACAAGTAATTTAAGGCCTCATAAGACTGGAAAAACCCCCCAACATATTTCTCTTTTTGAACTACTACTTCATGTTAAAAAAAAAAAAAAAAAAGGAAAAAGAAAAAAGTGTCTTTTGGTTTATACTGTGCACTTGGATGCATTAGGCTTTTTCAGTGTGCCATGCTGCAACACACAGCACAGTACTTTACAACAATATTATCTGATGTGAAAAGTGAAAGCTGTTTAGTGCTAAGAAACAAAAAGGTTTGATGTCTACCACTGCAGAACAGGGTACTTGGCAAGATCCCATGCCTCTGCAAAAACCAGAACTGGCTACCTGAAAACACCGACATTAAGGTGTGACATCAAATGCTACCGAGACAGGCAAACCACACAAAACAGGCCCTGTCAATCCAATTCTGGCAAATGCCTTCCTTCTGGTAATATATTTGACAAGACTATGCAGTTCTTCAAAACATACACTCAGTTAGAAATGCTTTTTTATTTTTTATGTGTCTGAAAAACCTGTGTCAATGCCAACAACCATGATGAAAAAGTGAATGATTAGAGGAACAATTATAAAAATAGTGTCACAGTATACCTGGCAGAAAGGAGAATTTTCATTCTAAGGACAACAGTATGTTAAAATAAACAAACAACTTAAAAGTTAAAGACTATTTACAGAATTAAAAACACAAATCATGGACTTAAAACTCTTCTGATCTGATGATGTGTGTTAATCAGAGCTAAGACTGGACAGCAACAGTAGACCACAGTAAGAACACCTTCACAGGCAGCTCATAGAAAATTTTACTCTTTATTCATCCTCCTAAAGGAAGAAAGTAACACTTACCATTTTGTAAACTGCTTCACTGGGCTTCTCAGACTGAGCAGATTCACTGGTTTGAGGATATTTTTTAACAAATACACCTATTTGGGTACAAAACCCAACATTCTTCATTTCTGTTGGTGGGGGCCCTACGCCAGTAAATTCCACTGAGTAATCATAGCATCTAGCAGTCTCTAGAGCCCTAAGAAAGACAAAATATTCTGATCACACTAAATATTCATCTTTTGATATGATAAAGATGCATTCTCTAACAGAAGCAAGACCCTGAGCTTGTGAATGCTTGAGCATAATTTCTCTAATAATACTCACATGCCTGAAGATAAGCACTGTCAAAACTTGCTGAATCAGAGCTGTAATCATATGCCTTCCACAGTCTGAATCACTTATCATCAGTAACTTAGGTGACCAAACACTACTGTTATTTCTAAAATATCTGTATAGAATATGCATGTTCAGTTACTTACTCACTGTCTTAAATGCACTGGAAGTGAGCTAAACCCTATCAATTTTAGGGAACAAAATTATTTGAGAAAAACCCATAAAAAACATACACAGCCCAAACCCACAAGAGACCAGTTAATAGAAAAGAAAAGAGTGAGGTTTGTTGTATAAAGAGTAAAGCCTACCTAATCAAGGTTATAACAACATACATGACATCTCAATGAAAACCAATCTTGTCATACTATGTATACATCAGCCAGCATGAAAAATGAGATGGGGCAGGGAACTAAAACGGCACTACCTGCCTCTATCATTCTCCATGAAAAATTAGCACACTAAATTAATATCTCATGTATTTTAGAGAATATTGCAATACTTGTATTTCACAACACAAATGTGAAGACTTCCTCATGTTTTCAGCTAAAAAAAAAAAATAAATCATTCTCTCAGTGATATAAATTTTTTAAATTTACATATATCCAAAAGCAGAATCTAAGTTTACTTTCCATCATACAAGTGGTCTCTAAGGTATTCATCCTTTAGCTAATAATGCAGGCATTAGTATCGTTATTTAGGGAAAAATATATGCTTCAAGTTTTACAAAACTATATACTAAAAAATCACTGTATACTTTAAAGTCTAAGGCAGAAACAACCTAATTTAAGGGATAAATTTTCCAAGATACAATTTCTGACCCAGAGTTGGCTATTGAGGTATGGCATCCTTTACTGTACCATGTCTTTTCTTCCACAACTACCTGAATGTTATCACAGAATAGGTATCTCACTCCCTCTTTATTTTGTTTTTATTGTATCTACTGATATTAGAGCAAGACACATCTCATTCAACCCTCTGTCATGTACATATGTTTTGCATAAAAGCTTTTGTTGTGCCATGATGCATTAAATTATTCTTAACTTTACTCAACATGCTCTACTACTGTGATTACTTGATAAATCTGCTTGCATACTCTTACAGAAAGGTCTGCACCAATTGAGTGCTTTGATTACACACCACACATAGTGAGCATGTTTCTTAGGTGTTTGTGAAGCATTTCTACAGCAGTGTATTATTAACATGTGAAAATGTTAAGTAATACCTCACACTTCAAATGCATTAATTGTAATAAAGATATATAAAAAGGAAAGTAAGATTTTAAAACATTTTTTGCAGCACAGTTACAATAAAAGCAAGCCAACTTAACTACCACAAAATGTAAAACCTACAGAGCATGCTTAACTACTCATAACAGCAAAGAAATGTTTCACCAAATCAGTGGGTGTGAAACTCCACTGACACCACACCACATACACAAACCTTTCTGAAAATGTACAGCTATTCCCTCCTCTCATTACTGAACGCCTACGGTGTTCAGTAAACTTACCAGCTTTGAAATTGCAGTCGGCTCCACTCAAATTTGTGGTCTGGATGCCTGAATAACGTCACTCCTCGAAGCAAAGGGTTAAATTCAGAATTCGGAGTACTGATCACAACTATGCTTGGAGCCATGAAACCAAACACCACTTCAGGAAACTTCTTTAGTTCTGATTCTTCCAGGTGCTCTATTCTGTAAAGGATAAGTTTACATACGCCTTTAAAAACACCCTACTGTATTTTAATCTTCTTAACAACTAGTCAAAAAAACCCCCAAGCCCATATCCGTACTTTGTAACTGTGAGCCTAGTTCTGCAATATTAGCACTGGCACTGCGGTCGAGTGGGACCTCATCGGTTTTTGTCTGAGAAAATTTCCTCTTGCATTTTGTACTTTTTCATCAGTATCTTTTTCCACCATAAGCTAGCACCACTTGAATTTCTTAGTATGGCTAATTTAAGCCCAAATTAGAAGATCCCACAATCCGCTACTCTTCTGCTTGAAAGGTTTGATCCAATCTGTGTAAAGCATGGACAAAATTCCAAACGGAACCCTAATGAACTTAGAAAAATGCAGTATGTTGGCCTAATACTTACAGTTCAATACACGTTACCAAGTCAAAACCAAGCATGCAAGGATCTTTATGGGCAACTGAACCGTGATGCAAGGTAACAGTCAGGGATCTTTCAGCCGGTTGCAAATAATCACCAGGGAGAGGAGACAACCTATGCCTACAAAAAGTATTAAAAATAGAGTATCTTAGAAAGGGCCTTAGTACAAGACAAACTGTGCATGTCACTGAACTAGCTAACACCCTACATAGATACCTTGTAAATCTCAAAAACGTTAACTATTTTACAGGGATAAAAAAAAAATAGTTTCTAATACAAACACTTTTTATTACTATCTACAACAGGACAGAAAGAGCAAAGGAGTTAATGCAGCAGTTGTCCTTCATGTTAACAAAAATTTTCACTATACCCTTAAGCCACTTGCAAAGCCACTTGTAAATTCTGTCAGTAGCTCAACTCTAAACACAGTTAGTCTAGCTTAGACATGCTTTACAGAGGTTTTGGAGAAATTATTAGGCAAGCACATTACCTTTTTTTTTTTTCCCCCCAAATAAAATAGACTGAGAACGAAAATATATGTACAAATTTCATTCTGAAATACCGCATCAGACAAGACATACAATAAACACTAAATACAAGAACAGGTTGCTCTTCTTCATTCTTGAGAAAGAACAGGTGATAATGTCAGCATCTGGATCCTACATATTCACTGAAACCATATGAATCGGCTTCTAAGAGAGGAACTTGAGTGTTCCTCACCAGTCTGACCCACGCGTCAAAGCTCACAAACTTCACATTTTAGAGCCTTCTAAGCCAGACACAAAACATTGAGCTCACCTTCCCATTTGGAAAAGATTAACAAGAATGAAGCTCCCACCATGGTGACAGTTACACGCACATTCCAAAAGGATCAGATCTGCATACCACAATAACGTCATAAACAGGTACTACTAATACAGTGAATGAGTATCTTTACAAACAGCATATTTCTTAGATGTACACACCTTCAGGGCCACTCCATGACATGGACCTTTGCTACCTCAGGTGATGTTATGGGCATCTACAGCCCAGTAGTCCCCAGATAGAGGTGCAATGTAACTAACAACAATGGATAGCTCTTCATTTGCCAAGCTGGTATTTCTGCATTTATCCTCATTTTTAAATTTTTTACAAGAAATGATATAACATGCCACCAACAGGTCAAACAAAATATAAACCTTAAATTAACATAATGCAAGAGCTTACATGTTCTCTTTCATTACACTGGCACAGATATCTAGCCCAGCTAACACTTCAATGCAACTGCAGAATTTCAACATCCAGAGAAGTGTGCAATCAGCACATCCTAAATCTGCCACCTGTAAATTAGATATTAAACAATGTGTAAATGCTGCATAATTTCAGAGACATTAATAAAATAAAAATTTCATATTTATGTCAAAACAACATTTAAAGATAAAATAAAGCATTTCACAATCATAACTAAAATTTACAGTTGTAAGCAGGATAGAAATGGATTTAAAAATTGTTTTTAAAACTGTATATAAAGGTCTGTCCTGGTTTTGGGCTGGTACTCAATGTGAAAACCCTGAGAGCACACCTCTGCCCTTAACTCCTCTGCCATTTCACATCCTAAATCAGAAAATTCAACACTTTAAACAGTGATGCAACGCTCCTGAATACTTTCTATTTAAAAGCAAATTACAGTGCCATGACCTCATAGAATGGATTAGAGTTTTATTAGCTACTAAAAGTATGATTATGTGAGCACACTGCTGGTGCATTTCTCATCAATTTCTTGCATACTCAAGACATTAACATCAGCTTCAGAGTAAAACATTGAAGACAGAGATATTTCTCAGCCTTTTGCATTTGGGGAGGAGGTGCTGGGAGGGAGGACATATTAGAAAAGAGCAAACATTACACAATATTACTTAAATAATTTAACTTTTCAAAATTAGTATCAAAACAAGAGGCCTGGTATATTTGGAGCAGGGGTGGAGAAGGAAACAGGAGGGGGTGACAAGACCTTATGAAAGTGTAGGAGAATTAGCCTCCTTAAGGAAATAGTCCTTAATGTCACTTCTTGTCTGAGAACATTCATGTGAATGATCAGGTAAACCTGATACTGTATAAGGCACTAACAGCTCTAGAAAGCAAAACCTAACTATTGTGAAAACAGCTTGAACCAAAATCCTCAGCATTATATTAAAAACTGAATGTTACCTACTCTCCAAACCAGGCTAAAGCATTTTTCTTGTTTAGACTTTCCCCTCTTCCCATCAATTAACATTAATTATATGCACCTCTGAAAAACAAAACGTGATCATCCAATGTCTGCTAAGGCAATTCAGTTTTAACAACAGCTTCTCCACTACTGTTGTTTAGTAATTAGATCAGCAGGTTATTATGCGTTCCCTGTCTTCCTGAGATACCCAATGTTAACTTTTTTCAAATTTATAACATAAAAAGACAAAACCTACCTTCTTAGGTTTGTATTTCCCCACTAAATCTTTAACGAAGAGATAGCGTTGTTTGTACAAAGGAGGTGTAAATTTAATAATTCCTGTAAGCTGTTCTTCTTGGAAGTTCTTATCCATAATACTTTGATAATGCTAAAATAAAAAGTTAACTCTTATTATCTTAAGTACTTTATAACATAGCAAATTACAGAGTTTGCTGTTTTCAGTGGTGTTTAATTCACAATTAAGCAGGGGTAGACCTGATCCTAGTTCTATTCAGAGAATGACAAAAATCAGCAAAAGGAATTAGCAAAACTAGGAAGTAGTTGTTCCCTCCACATCTAATGACATAAATAACCTTTTTATTAAAAAATAAAAATCATATAAAATAATAAAAAAGTATGCTTTATATTTTGTCACTCTCCACCCAGCACACCTACATAGTGTTTACACAACTGCAATATATTTAATCTTCCTTCATTTTTCTGGCAAGAGCGGAAAAATAAATAATTTCTTGTTCAGGTTCCTGCTTTCTTGTCTCATCTATTATTTGTTTTATCTTACAATTCAAATGATTTTATATCTAGATTAGTGTATGCATGGCTCAGTACAATTTCTATAATGTAACAACCAGCAGGAAATATCTGAATAATTACTATGTTGTGCCAGAGGAAAGCTTCTGCTAGGCCTTGGCTTTAGATTTACTGTGAGCTAAACTTGTTATTAGTGCCTGCATTTTATAAGTAAACTAGCATAATTCAACATGGCATCAGAGTCATAACTGTTAGTGCATTTCCAACCCTCCCAACTTTTATTAAAAACTACAGTTCAGCACACATAAATATTTAACAAGAAACATCCCCACTAAACCTAAAAATAAGGCCCTAATGAGCAGGAACGCACGAACAGGGCAATCAGGTCAGCGAGGGAAGCTGGGCCTGTGCCCGCAGGGCTCGCTACCCGCGGGGCTCGCTACAGCCCCCCTGGCAGCCGCAGCCCGGGGCTCACCAGCGGGTCCAAACGGCACCAGCACAACCAAAGCCGCTGGGCCGAGCCTCCTGGCAGCCCCACTGCCCCATAAGGTCCTTTATACATAAACTTTTAAATATATATACACGTAAAACCCCAGGAAACGGGCTCAGTGTTCAGGCCAGTCATTTGCCTCCTCAGGAGCAGGGGAGCCTCCCTCACCGGTAACGGCTGAGGAGCCC
>NW_010325375.1:0-3410 GCF_000700745.2 Antrostomus carolinensis | reverse complement strand
CCAAATCCTTCACCTGAGCGGGTAAAACAAAAAATAAGGGTTGCATTAGTCAAAATGTCACATTTTTTTTGCCCAAATGTGGGAATTTTGGGTTTATTTTGGGCTGGTACCTTGTATATTCGGACCAGCCAGTGCTCTGTGGTGTACGCCTCCTCCAACACGTCCAGCTCAAAGTCCTTGTTGCCGATTTCGGCGTTCCTCACCCGGTCGTAGCCCGGCGGTCGCTCTACGAGAAGGTAAATTACAGGCAGAGTTGTCCCAAAGATGTCGGGCGCCCCAAAAATGGTGTCACCCCCCCAGAGCGGGTGGTTTTGGGGACTTACTGGCCTCGGTGTAGACCTGGCCGAAGCGGTAGTAGCACATCTTGTACATGAGGCAGTTGAGAAGAACCGGGGAGCCCTCGCGGTCCACTCGGAATTCCCCCGTGGGGGTGTAGTAGTCGTGCTCCTTGATGTGACGTCCCGTGTCCGTGCTGCCCCCAATCCGCACCATCCACAGGAACTTGTTGATGTCTGAAAGGTGGAGAGTCAAGAGTTGGGGAGGTCAAGAGCGAGGGGTTGGGTTGAGATGGGGTGAAAGATCAAGGAGTTGAGTTGAGGGCCAAGTGGGAGAAGATGAGTTGAGTTGGGAGCCAAGAATGAGTTGAGTTAAGGGCCAAGAATGACTTGAGTTGAGGGCCAAGAGCAAGGAGTTGAGTTGAGTTGGGGGCCAGGAGCAATGAGTTGAGTTGAGTTGGGGGCCAGGAGCAAGGAGTTGAGTTGAGGGCCAAGTGGCAGAAGATGAGTTGAGTTGGGAGCCAAGAATGAGTTGAGTTGGGAGCCAAGAATGAGTTGAGTTGGGAGCCAAGAGCAAGGAGTTGAGTTGAGTGGAGGGCAAAAATTAAGAGGGAGGGATTGGGGGCCAAAGAACAAGGAGTTGAGTTGAGTTAAGGCCAAGAGTGAGAAGATGAGTTGGAGTTGAGCAAAAAAAAATGTAGGTGCAGCTTCCAGAGGAGCATTTTGGTGCCGTTTCCACTTTGCAGCCTCAGCTGGAGGTGGGGCTTTGTCTCCTAGAAGCTCGTGCCACCAGCATCTCATGTGGACTCCACGGTGTGACCCGGCTCTGAGCAAGATCTTACCATCAGATGAGTAACCGGTGAGGCCTCCAAAGATGACCAGCACGTAGCTGACGTCCAGCTCCCTCATGATCTCATAGGCTTTCTCCTCCGTCGATGCCATGGCCTGCAGGAGACACAACATTGCTCACACCACGTGGTGCCCCCAGGAAGGCAGCGGGTGAGGGAAGGACCTACCTGACCGACGCGGGAGATGTGCGTGTTGTTCCAGGTGTTGTTGTCCACCAGGATGGTCCGGTTGGCCATGGCCGTTATCTGGTACCCGTAGTCCCACCAGGACATCACCTTGGCGTCCTGCACCCAAACACCAGAGGTGCCGTCAGCACCTCAGCGACCAGCGTTGGTGGGTGGCCAACGCTGGGTCCCCGCCGCCCGCCCGACCCCCGTTTGACCTCCGGTGTGTTGTGACGCAGCCAATAATACGCTTCTCTGAAGTCATCAAAGATGATCCTGCTGCCGTCCCCACCACGGGCGGACAACACGATGGAGGGGGAGGAGTAGGCCTCGCTGGTCACCCAGGTGGAATGGAAGGTGTAGGTGATGAGGAAGAAAGCCATCACCAAGATCATGCCACTGGCAACCTGAGGGGACAAACTGATGTCAACACTGGAGGGAAGAAGCCACCAACTTCTTGTCCCCACCAGGACCAGGTGTCTTCTCCTCCTTCCTGAGCCAACCCAACACTCACTTCGTTTTTGATGGGGTAGGTGGAGTCTTGTTGCTTTTTGCTCTTCTTGTCCGGTCGGCTGATATCCAGGTTCTTCATGTAGGTGGACAACACCTGAGAAACGCCGATGCCGGAGAGGATGCACATCACCGGGGCCAGCACCAGCATGAGACGCACCTACGGGCAACGGCAGAAGAGTCGGTGGGAGAAGAATTTTGGGTGGAAATCAGAGAGAAGAAATAAATTAAACGTCGTCCCTAATTCAGCAGAAACATCGACCTCGAGAGAAACCCAGAGCTGATTATTTTTTAGTGGGTGAAGATTGGGAACTGCAACCATCTTGGAAACTTCCAAGAGAAGTTCTTGGAGAAGTTCTCTGAGAAGAAGTTCTCAGACAAGTTCTCAAAGAAGTTCTCTGAGAAGTTCTCAGAAAAGTTCTCAGAATTGGCCAAGGTGAAGAACTGACCTCAGTTTAACCCCCTTGGGCAATCTTAGGTGGAGCCAAGAACTAGTAGATGCCTCCACACCAGAAATCAGCCCCTGTTTAGAGCTCGGGGTGCTGCAGCAAGAGCAGAAACAGGCTCGTAAGGAGCCATTTGTCATCGGTCCTCACTTGGACACCTGGAAAATTGGTTTTGCTGGATGTAGGAGAGCAGGAACAGAGACCCAGGGGTGAAGATTGGGAGCTGCAACCATCTCGGAAACTTCCAAGAGAAGTTCTCGGAGAAGAAGTTCTCAGAACATCCATTGGTGGCCGTAAGGAAGCGAGAAACACCAAAACCAGTTAATTTGGCAACAAGAGGAGCGAATAATCCAGTTTTATGGGACAGAAGCCAAGTGAACATCTCAACCAGCTCAAGGTGGAAGAACCACCATCAACGAATTCTAAATCAGCTTTGTTGAGACCGTTTCATCATCTGGTTGGCGCCCGGCGCGCGGCCGCTCTCACCATCACAGCCGAGAAGTACATGCTGGTCACGCCGTACATGATGATAAAAATCCGCGCGTCCGAGAGGTTGCTGAAGCAATAATAGAGACCGACTGCGGGGAGGAACGAGAAACGGGTCAAATTCACCTCAAATGTCCCAAACCCCAAATCAAGAGACCGTTTCATCATCTGGTTGGCGCCCGGCGCGCGGCCGCTCTCACCATCACAGCCGAGAAGTACATGCTGGTCACGCCGTACATGATGATAAAAATCCGCGCTTCCGAGAGGTTGCTGAAGCAATAATAGAGACCGACTGCGGGGAGGAACGAGAAACGGGTCAAATTCACCTCAAATGTCCCAAACCCCAAATCAAAACCGGCCGGCAGCCACGCGTTGACGCTCCGCGGGGGATCCGGTGGGATCAAACCATCCCGGCGGCGGCCGGTGAGTTAATAAATCGAAGAGCAACGACGACTGCGCCCAGCTCACCTGGGAACATGAACACGAGAAGCTGAAGGTCAAAGTAATAAGAGGACCAAGTGGTGGGTTGGTGCTCGGAGACGGAGGCGATGATGGGGATGTTGTTCTTGGCGTAGGAAGGATCCAGGAGGGAGTAGAAACGTCCTGTCCACGGGGAGATTTTCCCTAAAAGGAGAAAAAAAAATCAAAATAAAAATGATATTGAGTAGAGGAACCAGCAA
>NW_010325374.1:298-47037 GCF_000700745.2 Antrostomus carolinensis | reverse complement strand
AATTTCTTCCCAATATCTGATCTAAACCTCCACTCTTCCAGCATAAACCCATTTTCCCTTGTTTTGTCACTAACTGCCCTTATGAAAAGTCCCTCCCCAGCTTTCCTGTAGCCCCTTCAGGTACCGGAAGGCCACTATAAGATCTCCCCGGAGCCTTCTCTTCTCCAGGCTGAACAGCCCCAACTCTCTCAGCCTGTCCTCATGGGAGAGGTGCTCCAGCCCCTGGACTTGTTCGAACAGGTGGCAAGTACTTTCTCCAAGCTTCCTATGGTTTTGTCAGCACAAAGCTTTATCCAAGATACAAAAAGTAAGAATCTGATCACTCTATGCTGGGTGTGTACAAGGTCCTTGCTTCCTCCTCATGGAAACCCTATCAGTTCTGGTTTTAAAAATTTCACCTGCCTCCACCTTAATACTGATATCCTTTGGCCTTCATTCTCTCAGATAAGGCACAGAGCAGAAAATTCAAGTCATCCCTAAAACTGTGATTAATTCACAAAATTATGTCAAATTTATGTTGATTAAAGACTTCCATGAAAGCCAAAATGTTAGGGAAGATGCAGTTCAGAAGTTTACAGGGCTACAGAATTTTCTTAGGCAAAAAAAAAAAAAAAAACAAAACCAAACAAACTAGTTAGTGCAAACAAGATAGCCAAATCTGTGTTATTCCTATCCCCATAAGTCACTGTGATTCATTGCACACTACAAAATTTCAACTACCTTTACCAAAGGTACGTTAATGGAAAATGAACAATACCGTTCTGAACTGGTATTACAGTCATGGGTAACTGACTGTAGCTTTAGTCCATCACTTCCTGTAGCTCCATGGTAAGTTTAGGAGTTATTTTCTAGTTTCATTTATACAAAGTTTGCTAAGTTGCCAATGCCAAGACCGAGAAACCTTCTGGACCCCCTTTCATAGTCAAAATTTCTTTAAAAGTTCCAAGATTATTAGATCTGTATGTATCTCTTTTGATAGTAGTAGTAAGCACATGTACTGTAATTCTAAACAGTAACAACATGCTCTAGGACTACATTTAAGAACTACTTTATGCATATTTACTTGATATAAATAAGCCGTCTGCATTATGATCTGAATAACGATATTAACATAGTACTTTTTGCAGTGTGTGTTGCTATGTGTAAGGGGGTACATCAGGGCAAAAAGTAAGATAAAAGCTGCATGATCAGAGCTGGGGGTTCATTCCCCAGAAGACAGACAAATAACCTGTCCTGGTTTTTGGCTGGGACAGAGCCGATTTTCTTCCCAGTAGCTATAATAGTGCTGTGTTTGGGTTTCAGTATGGGATTTGTTGAGAAGAATGTTGATAACATACTAATATTTTTGATTGTTGCTGGAAGATCAAGGACTTTCCAACTTGCCTGTGCTTTGCCAGTCTGCAGGTGCAAAGGACTGGAGGGGGTGCGCATAGGAAAATTAGCAATGGGATATTCCATATTGTATAACATCATGTTCAGTATATGAATGAGGGTCACTTGGAATGCTTGGGCTCTCTCTCCTCTGGGATTGCAGTTTCAGTTTTGCAATTGTTGCTCCTCTGGGATCGTTATCCAGGAATGGGCTGGGCACTGGTTGGCAGGTGGTGAGCAATTGCACTATGCATCACTCATTTGTATATTCTATTATTAGTATTATGACTATTATTATTGTCGTTATTTTAAGTTTTATTTTATTCAAATCATTAATTTTTTCTTATCTCAACCTACAAGTCTCCTTACCTTTACCCGTCCAATTCTTTCCCCTAGTCCCTGAGCAGGGGAGAGTGAGTGGCTGTGTGATGTTTAGCTGCCAGCCAAGTTAAAGCACCACATAACCTTTCACAGGGACAGATACTACGCTGTGATGGAAGCAGAGTTGGGTTCATTTCTACATTTCATCGAAAGTCCCTATCTTCCACATTTTCAAAGCTATATAGTAATCTAGATATGAAGCAACTGCTGCAATGCTGCAGCAATCCACCATCACACAAATACCAAAACCATCCTCCGGTTTTCAACAGCTCTCCACAAAAATTCAAATGAAATGCAAAAATCTTAGATGTGAAATTAAAGGCATCCTGCAGCATAGGTAGTTATATAGAAAACCACTTTGATAGGGATAATGATCAGGATTAATAGTTACATTCCTAAGGCTTCCTGGAATTCCCCACAATAAAATTGATTTCTTAGGAGTGAACTTTCTTTTGAACTCCATATACTGTCATAAATGAGCTCTACAAGCAACAAAAGGCTGTTCTTAAACTTTACCATCCTACATGCTGCATGTCAGTCTTGTCACTTACCCTTTAAAGTGGCACATACTGAAAAATCCCTAAGGACAGTCCTGTCTTGCACGCTTCTTCTCCAGAGAGTGGCCTGGATAAGAAAATCCTAGATTACTGATTACTTTGCTTTACGTATGTGCTACCGGATATTATGTTGTGAACATGACTGAAGAATCATTCAGTGTGCTGTGCCAGTGCCATGGCAATACCCAGTTGGTGTTTCCACAGTTTTTCAGTCATGCTTCTTGCATAATACCCAGCAGCAGGTATTAGTAGGTATCTTGCATTTGAATTTAAAATTCAGTGTAAAGAAGCGTATGGAGGTGTGATGGCAATCTTACGTGCTGGGTCAATATCCATCCAGTTTATTAAGGTCATTCTAGATGGTAATAGACTGAGCTGATGCTCACATGAGGTCTTGAAGTTATGAGACCAGCTAAATATGGTACTTAAAGGCAGAGAATGACACTCAGTCATATTCAAAACAAATGGTTAAGACATATTAGGAAAGGAACAGAGAACCTCAGCCAGTGTGTAAGCCTGTGTGCATGGGCACTGGCACCATGAATGCTGTGCACAGTACTCCTTATCCTAAATCATGTCCCCTCCCCAATAAAAAACCCAACAACCACAAACCAAAAACAAAAAAAACCAACCCCTCATAAGATTGATATAAGAGCAGTGAAAAAGAATCCAAGATATGGGAATGAACATGGACCAAATAAACTAGAATTCTGTCTGTAAAAGAGGTGACTGAGAAGGAATACAATATAGAAAACTCATGAGTAAATGAGAGTAGATGAGTTAAAAATGAAAAATATGTCTAAATGAAAACACAAGCAGAGAATTTGGTCAAGCTAGAAGGAAGAGGACACTGGACAAAGTTTCTAGGTTTCTCTAGATAAAGAAATCCATAATGGATTACTTAATACAAAAACACTACCACTTAATTCTGGAAGTCCCTGATCTGCAAGTTAGGAAAGCCTGTGAGATTACTTTGCAACAGCATCATCATAGCACTTTAATCTTATCCTCTTCCCTAGGTATTGGCTGCCAAGGACAGGATATTGGGTTAGGCAAACTCTTTATTTGTCCCAGTACAATTGTTCTTTTGTTCTCCTGGTGGACAGAAAGGAACATTTTTTTGATAGCCATAACTACACAGTGAGTGCTGCATAATAAGATAAACCCTCTCACTGAATATTTTCAGAAGCTTTCATGGAAGATCCAAATAGTTTTCTGGTTTCCTAGGTTTTTTTTTAGTAGAGAGTTAAAAAAAGAAGTTCCTTTCTACCTGAGTGTAAGGTTAAAGAACCACAACAAACCTCACAGGAAGAGTATGAAGAACTAAAGAGACTTCCTGGCTATGCTATTTTACAGCAGTTTGCTTTCTGCATCTCAATTTACCCATCCTCCCATATTTCCAGCCTCTGTTTTTTTATGTGTTAATATTAACTTATTTTCAACAATCACTTCTGTTAAAGGGTAGAGATCATCTGAGAAGTGGTATTATTTACACCAAGATTATGAACTCTAAGTAAAATAACTGCATTTAATTATTGGTAAAACCCTTCACACATGAACCTACAACTGAATGTGCTAATATTTTAAGATAAAAAAAAGAATCCAAATAATTGCCAAAAATAATTCAGATTATTACATTACTTAATGTCATAACGAACTGCCAAAAAGACAGTTGATATTTAAAGCTCTGTGTAAATTAAAAATAAGTAAGAAATTGATACAGGTAAAATATACAATCTAACAGTGCACTTTATTTTTAAGGAGAACCTGAGCCATTTTCTGTATCACATATATATATACCAGACTGAGGATATGCCTTGGAAAATGCAATTTCTTTATTATCCTTGTTAAAAGAATTACACAAAGAATCTTGATATGTAAACAGGAATTTATACTGCCAACTGAGGTATGTTCTAAAGATTATGAGCCGCAGAAGGATACAAAAAGCCAGAGTTGTTTACCACTGTGGTGGAGAACAAAAGATGGGGAAAAAGGAAGTCAGAGTGAATTGTTAGCTAAGTCCCTTTCAAGTCATTTAACTTTGGTTAGCACTGCCAGGTTACCTTGTAGGATTTAAAAAGCACCAGGATTATGTTCTAACCAAGCAATTGTACCTGCATACCTGCAGACCTTACCCAGAAGTTTACTAATTCACTTGCTTATGACCTACAAATTACATTTATAACTAGACATTTGTTGCAGCCTTTCTGTACAGAAAGTGTAATGAAATCCTATAGAGAGAAGTTAAAGCCAGAGGACCTTAAGGGGGAGGGGGAAGCCAAAAAACCCCCAAACTGTCTAGGAGAAAGATATTTATAAAGTTAGCAGCAAATACACCAAAACAAAGTAATTTATTCCGAGGGTCTCAAATCTTAATACAGGCTCTTTTCTGAAATATATGCACAAACTCAAAATCTGGTCTGGTAAGAGATCACCAGTGAGATGATGTCCTACATTACACTTCTGTGTAGGATGGATGTTTCACACGTCTTTTCTGAATTTAAGATAGGAAAAATATTTGTGCACAGAGTCATAGATAGCCACATTTGTTACAGTAAGAGATCAGCTGATTTTTTTTTCAACTTGGTGCAATAGCTCATTGAAGTTCTTTCAAAACTAATAATGATTTCTGTATTCTGCTGAAAATTTACAGCAAGTTTTAATGAGTTTTCAACATCCCTGCAATGATGTATTCCATTAGGCTGCATCATCTGATTCACTGTATACTTAAATGCAGACTTCTACTGACCTAGTCACTAAGCTTGATCGCATCCCATTCATTACTTCAATTACTTAAATTAGGAACCCAACAGCATTGTTTCACAGTGAGTCACTTGGTGCTAACAATCCACCTTATTACTCTTCTGCTCTGTTGCTGCCAAAAGCATGTTTCATCAAATTGAACTTCAAGCAAATGTAAGGATCAAAAAGCACTAGTGAACATTAGTTTAATGGTTGTAGATTCCATTTTGACTTCTCCTAGTCATACTTCAGCCCTGCACGAAAAATTCTGGGAGATTTCTAATATATTCAGGAGGTGCATTACTACAGGAACATCATACTGAGTTTTTAATCTATATTCTGTGTAAGATGGGGAAATAACACGATAAATTATTACTCTACAATACTGCCAAGGACACATTCAATGGTTAGCTGAATTTATACTGTTTATGTATCAATGTATTTGACACTGCATACATGTTTTAGGCACTTACCTGCAAATATGTCAATGAATGAACTTGAAGCAGCTTATTAGCAGTCAACTAGTAAAAATAACCTAAATGAAAAAAGACTGAAGTATATAAAGCATTTGAATTCAATGAAAGGCAAACAAACCTGGAGTGTTTAGAAGTTATACAATCAGAGTGCAAGTTCTGATTGTCTAACTTCACTTGGTACCGAAGTGCTCCATTAGTACCTACCAGACAAGCAAGATATGGTGTCCAGGTCACAAAGATCATCTCCATTCTGGTTATAATACATGACAGAAACTGAAAAGGTAGCTGGTGGTAGAAGGGTCTGAAGCTAAATTAATGATCTTACACAGTATCTCAGGAAAGTATTTTGTACAACATAAAGGAATAAACAGTGCTTCTGTTTTTAATTAAACCAAATACAGCTAATAATTGTTACTGTACTAACAAAGAAGTGCAAAGGCTTGGAAATAAGTTTATGAAAGACAGTAAATGAAAAAAATGAAAAAGGAAGATACTAACTGAAAAAAAAGAAATGGAAAACATGAAAAAGGAAGATACAACTCTGGACAGCTATATTTTTTTGGTTTTGTTTTGGGTTTTTTTTTTTTTTAGCCATCTAAGTAAGAAGCAACTATTTGAAATACTGTAAAAGAGGTAAAACCATTTTGTTATACAGGTACTTAATTAGGATTGCATATTAAAAATCAGAATGTAAAAATCAGAATGGCAGTATGAATGGGATGGGCAAAGAATGGTTTGCATTTGGGCAGAAGTCATGCTATGTGAAAATAATTCTTACCTTTGGTTCTTCTGTAGACAGTGTCTACAGATATACATACTAGTGCTTACTAACGACAGCCACCAGCTCAAGTGGCTGGAAGACAGACATGAACTTCATAGTGTCCTTATCACCTTGATAAAACTTAAAGCCTGAGTGCTTCTGAAGTTGTGCAGGCTTGTATTAGCAATAATTTAGAGGGCCTCCTCCAACCACACACATTTGAGTAACATCCCATTATTTCTGCCAAATTTGATATTAAGATACTGAGGTTTCGTGGGCTTTGTTGTTGTTGTTCTTGGTTTTGTTGTTGTTGTTTTTGTTTTTTTTTGTTTTGTTTTTTAAGAAATAAAAGTAGCCAAGATGCCTACAGTTCTTAGACAAACTAGACTCCTGAGTTGTTACATTGGGCAATTTTTTGTGCAACCACCCCCTGTTAAATACTGCCATTTTACAGACAGAGAAACACTAACAGATGAGTGAGTATTTGCAACAAACGAGCTGCCTAAGCTTCCAGCTAGCTTCCACCTGGCTTTGGCCCAAAGACATCAGTTTTGGTGGGTAAGGCCTTCAATAAAGAGGATGGGGATAAGCAAAATTAAATTAACTACATCCTCCTATGGCAGAGTACTGGGGAAAGTGATGCAACTATCTTATTCCCTTATGCTAAGGTATGTAAAGAATTAAAGAAAATTAATACTTGCATTCTTTGTCACATGATTCATCTGTTCTTCCAAAGTATTTCCAAAGATGGAAGGAAAAGGTACATATATTTTGGATATGGTTCCAGAATGTTTATTTGAGCGTGTACACTTCAGAATGAAAAATCTATATGCAAGACAATGACCATCAATGTGTTAAAGAGAAAAAACCCACCATGTAAGATTACTCAAAATTTCCTTTTTTTTTTTTTTTTAAATTGTCTCCTTCTCTTATATGTGAGTTCTCAAACTACAGAATCCTTCAGTTTCTATACTTGCAAGCCACAGAATCCCCTCAACAAGTCAAAATGAGTGTAGAGCTGAAAGACAGCTTGAGAAAACTGCAAATTAAATACACCCGACATATAATGATGTTCCTTGACAATCACTTCAAGGTAAAAAGACTGGCAAATTAACATCGCTTCTCATTGTGTACAGTACTTCAGCAGAGAAACAAAATGGTGCTTGTATTAAGCACCTGAGATGCAGAAGGAAAAAATGGAAAATTAAAAAATATTGCTATCAGTTATAGTAATACTGCAGTAGTTATGCATCCAAATTAACATGTATGCTGTAAACACAGGGGAAAACTTACAAGTTCCCTGTACATTTGACAGAGGAAATTTATGACCATCCATTTTGACACAGGGAAATAAGAAAACGAAAAAGTGGTAAAACTGTCAGCATAACAGTTCAACATATTTTATTTCCATATTTTAAATATAAATAAAGATTCAACAAAAATTATTTATATTTGAAGCAACAAATACCTCAAGTTTCACTTTTATGATTCAAGTTAAGGTCTGGCAACCCTGAAAAACTACAATTCAACAATAACTCCTTAAATGCCATAATTTACACATATATGCATTAATACATGTGCAGCATCCATTTTCCTTAAAAAGCAGACCGATTATTGGAAACAACCTAATTTTTAGGTCCGCTATTATTCAGATTAAATTTGGGAGCTTTCAAGACCTCATTTTATGCAAAACAAGGGTAAATGCCTCTGAAAGAAATGCACTTTACATATTAATACATTATATAAGCAGTATCTTTCACTGGGAGTCATTCTGGGGTAACAAAAGCTTCCAACATCTACTCTGTGAAGACTTAACATACATGTATTATTTTACACACACAGTATTCCCACTGAAATGCTTTTTCATTCAAGCACACCTTTAAATTAGATTTTTTTTTTTTTTTTTTTTTCAGGAAACAGCATGACCTATGGTTGAAAGCAGAGTCCTCTGTGCTGTTCCAGTCTCACCACAAACTTAGTCATAACATTCATTCAAGATGCTAGTACTTTACTCATCTCTTGTTTGTATATACAGGGAGTAGTTAACATCAGACTCAAAATTAGAGACCACAGCTTAAGATCAGGCTCTAAGCTGATACCAGGAGACTTGAACAAAACATCTGACTGAAAGCAGGATGTTTTATCACAGGTACCCCAAAAACATAAGGGGAGGGGGGCGGGCTATTTGAAAGAAAACAAAACTTCCCTCCATCTCCTCCCATGGTGTGTTCAGCCAACAGGTACCGATCTCTCTGCTGATCAACTTGGTCTCTACACAGCTACACTCCTGTTAGATATTCTGTCGTTGCCTCCTGTTTCTGGAGGTGGACATCAAAGTCCTTTGATAAGCAGACTTTCAGCTGAGTATGCAGCTATTAATTTCTACTATAAATTTTATTATAGTAGGTCGTTACAACAAGACATTTCATTGAATGTAATCATTACACTATAGAAGCTGTGCCAGACATATATAATTGTCTAAATTGTCTACACGCTATTGACCAACTGTTAAATATTGGAAATAAACATAAAATGTTCAAATCAGCATAGGTGGATTTTGTCCAGAGAGCTACCCTGTATCAGGAAGTTACATAAATGGAAGGACAGGTATTTAAATAGTTTATATTATCATGGTCCCATAAGAGCTAGATAAAATTAGACTAAGACCACTGCAAGTTTTGGTTCAAGGTCTTGGACAATTTTAACTTATTTCTAGTTTACTCGTTTTTTTATTCACATTATTGTTAGCACAAGCAATAAGAATGTTCCTCCCCGCCCCCAATTTGGTCAGACTTAGCAAGCATCAGCTGTTTCAAACAAAACCATGGTCAATGTACCATTTCTCACCAGTAAAGCAGTTACCAGTTATCAACCAACAGGCATTAATTACAGTTCATATAAACCTCCTGTTTCTACATCAATGTGCCCTCAAGCAGCATGAAGCATCTAAACTGAATTGACCTTAACTTATCCAAAGATCATTTTTGTTCAGATAAAATGAAAATCCTTATTCAAGAGACTCCAGAACTTACAACTGTGAACCAGAAGAGCGCACTACTGGGTCAGGTAAAACATAAATCGAACATGAAATTTTAATTCTTCATTAAAAATTGGAATGCAACATCTATATTTAAACAACTTTATTAACATAGTCAAGCAGTGATTAACATTCACATCTATTATGTCACATCATACAAATGTAAATACAAAATTACTACAGTACAATATATATTCTCTGCATGATCCAAAATATTTGGTGGCCCCAAAAACTCTTTAAAATTCAGCAGCTTATCAAAAATTAAAACCATATTCTATTTAAAATGAAGTTCTGTTAGCACATAGGCAGACTTCAAGAAATATCACTCAATTTAGTACAGTTTGAGAGGCTGCAGGAGGATATGTTTGAAGGAACATTCCAACACTGTGGCAGATACAGAAACATCAGATTTAAAGTTTTCAAGCAGAACTCATACAACCTAAGTTGTCAGCAGAAAGATCCACTCCCCTTTCATTTTAAACTACTTTGTATACTGCATCCAATTTAAAGTTTTAGAAGTGTCTACTATTAGTAAGTCAGACAAAGTACAACATAACTACCTATCTCTTCCCATGAAAATCTACACTGGAGATTTCAACAGCCCAATGAACCTGTTTATACCAGTCTTTTTCTAATTGCTGTCTTTGCAAAAAAACACCCAGACCTTCTCAATTTTGTTGCTCACCCAAAGTAAGGAAACACAGATACCCAAGACAAAAGTAGCACAACAGAACCAGCTTATAGAAAAATGATACTATACTGTAAGTGCTGAATTCTTCAAGATGTGGATTTGGCTTACTTAATAGTATGCTGTAACACCACACAGGGATTCATCTTAGAGACATTTTAAAGTTCCCTCATACAAGTACATTCAAATGAGTAAGTATCCTTATTATTTTAGCAGAATATACTCTACAAGGCAAGCAACAAGAGTACTCACTTCAGTTTCCCATTTAAAATAATAATCTAAAACTGGCTTGCTCCAACCATTAAGTGCAAAGAGCAAGCATCAGTGGCAGACAAAAACCAGTTTCTGTTGGAGAAGAAACCTAGAAGACTGATGAATGCAAATCATTCTGGAGAATGCACAGGTGAGTGAATACACAGCTACTGATCAAGCTTTATTTATTCAAGATGAGATTACTGGAAATACTTAGGTAATATATAACAAATATGTATCCAAACTACATCAGTGTCTATCTGAGACAACTGCAGGATTTTTTGTCATTTTACTGTAGAGCTTAACCTTCATCTAAGATAAAAAGTTCTTGTTAGACCTGACATAGAAGCTTTATGCATCTATCATCCCCATGAAAGATAGTATTGAAGCAATTACTGTAAAGTTGCAACTTCTTTCCTTGACAAAATCTGAAACAAACCACTTCCAATAGAATGTTGCATTTAAAGCATTTTAAAATAAATATTTCAGTTCTTTGAATGTGGATGCATTCTCCTCAAGGGAAGAATGTTTTTGCACCTTATCTGTTAATACATTCAATATGAATAAAATACGTGAAGCATTTTCATCATTATTTTCCCACAGTAGAAGGTTAATTTAGAGGAAGTTTAAGACAGAGGAGCTGCCTAAATGAAATACATAAAGTGATATAATTAAGACACATTTTTATTAGCATGTGTTCTGAACAAAAAGGGTACAAGAGTATTCACCTGAGATAAAGCTAGTATTTGAATATTTCTAAGTAGCAATGAGTTTCACTTGAGGAAAGCCACTTGAAGTTTTAAAATACACATTTTACTATTATACAATATATGCAGTTTAAGTAATTAAGATTGAGGCTAACACAAAAGTCCTAACAAAAAAAATAAATCACAGTGTGTATCAATATTGTTAGTTACAAAATTTATGCTACTTCATAACTTTTAAAAATCATAATGGTTATAAACTTTAAACTCATTATTCTAAAAGTGATCTTTTGAGTACAAGCTTTAAGGAGCAATAAACTAAAGCATAAGAATTAGCTTATTACAATTTAAATATATACATATTAATTGATTTAGAAAATAATCAAGCTTTGGAAAAAAAATTTACAAAATGGATTATTTTTGCTTGCACTGGTTAAAATAACAAACTATTCTAATCTTTTTCCCTAAATGAAACGAGCTGTTTCCTGAATGTGTAATGAAAAAAATTTAGCATTGAACTTCACTTAGACTAATTTAACAGCAATTTAGAACTGTCAAAAAGATGCATTTATAAGGATTTTAAATACACTTTCTGTTACCAACTTAGGTTGATCAGCAGCTTTTGTTCACTCTCAGAGTCCTTCAAAAAGGGAAACTCAGAACAGGAAAAAGGCATATATAAAACAGTAAACACCAACCTCCTGAGGTTCCTACAACAAAAATATTCAAGTAGAAAGTCTACACCATTACTTAGCAGCGGCTATTTCTGTAGTTTAGCACACTAACAGCACTTTATTCAGTGTGTAAGGAGCAAATGAAGTAAGCCGTGCTTTTAGCATGCCAAGAGGCAGAAACACTGGAATGTAACAAAGACAAACTCACAATTTACCAGTATAAACATTCAGTCAACATTCAAGAACTGTCAAGACTACACCACAAGAATTAAGATGCTTGTCATATATCCCATGATGCAATAATTGAATTATAAATGTTAATGCTGATTCAAAACTTTTCTTACCTCACATTATACCCTAAATGGCTTCTGCAAATCTCTGCACTACATTATGCATTAGGAATATGATTTATTTGCTTTAAAATATACCATGAGAGAACTTACTGATACAAAAGACTATTTTGTCAGTACTGTTTATTTCTGCCTTATTTTAATTATTTTCCTTGCTGTTATACCAGATCAGTTCACATCTGTACAAATACCTATTAAAATATGTATGTACAAAAGTGGCATCCTAAGCTAATCGTAGGTGAGGTGGAGTGGTTTTATTTGGATACAGGGGCTTTCTGAAATTTAAAAAGTTTAGTTAAACCTAGATTCTAGCTGTTATGCTACACCATTATTTAGGTAGGTTTTCTATTCTACAAATTTTTAAATGTTATTTCTCTGAAACTCTTCCCTAGTGTTCAAACACACTCAAAATTAAAGCAAGTTTAGGTCTAAAATAACATCCCACCTTACTAAATTTCTAAGTTTTTTTTTCCCCTTACAGATTTTGGTTTTAAAGTGACTATTATTAATTTACTTCAGAGTTATTAGTTAAGAAGGAATTTTATATTTGCTATGAAAGCAACATAATTTGAAAGCAAGTTATCACATGCAATTTTGGCCAAATTGAATAAATACTATGTACTACCATTACTGAATGTACTTCATACAGTACATGTCCAAACTACTCTTCAGGCATAATCCATTAACATTTGCAAAACAAAACAAAATGAAACAAAAAAAAACAAAAACAAAAAAGAGGAGGGAGTATATAAAACATGCATGCTATCATGCATTACAAAAAAAAAGAGTCAACTCTTCAAACAGCGTTTATAAGTTCACACTCACACAGCTCAAACTTCAGTGCAATGGCTAAATCATTCAACAGTCAAACAGAACCATGCAAAGAAGAGCAAGTTCTTAAAAAAACCCAAACAAAACCAACAACCAAACAAAAAACCCCCAAAAAATTGTTATCCAGTATCCATTCTGTAATGCAAAGGTGAGAAACTAAATCTACAAAAAGGCTGTTATGGCTTAATTTTGTTTTGCAGATTAATTATGCAGCACTTGAAAAATGGAAAGGTGTGGCTTCACCTCTGACCAGCAGAGTTAAAAATCTCTCCATTTTCCTTTATCATCATGGGATACTCTTTAGGCAATCTAAATTATTAAAGAATTGCCACTTTCAGATGGACACAAGATCAAGTGTACCAGTTAGGATTTCACATTCACAGTACATAAGAAAATACACATGGAAGGAAAAGTAAAGGGTTAACTTAACAAGGATTTATTCACAGGAATACATGTAAGTAGAGAAAAAAAAACACAACAGAAAAGCTAAACAAATGAAATGAAGAGGATCCAAACCAGCTTTCACTCTGTAGCTTTAAACTTGCACCCTTGTGCATTTAACTACATCACAAAGGGCCACCAACATGCGCCGATACAGTGTAGATACCCTGCATTACATCCATTAACTTAAACATCTCTGTAAGATCATGCTTTGAACAAAAAGAAAGTGTAGAAGGTAATATGTTGAGTGGGAGTAAACACAAATAGAGCAATCATGTCATAAACTTCTACAGTTGTCTTTACGTGCCAACTAACATTTATGCAGCCTTTAACGGGTCTTACCATGTAACTCATTTTTAGAGATTCTGATAAAATCACTAGTATATAACCATGCAGAAAGCACATCACACTGACAGCACAGAGGCAAATATTTTGCACAGCTATATCAGCTTTCCACATTGTGCAGGTTACACACAATACAATATCAATCTTATTCTTAACAGATCCTAAAAAGGTATTTCAAGGCCTAATTGTTAACTACAGTACTTTATATCTATATTCTTAACAAAAAGAAAATCCACAGAATCTTAAAAAGGAATTTTAAATGCAGGGCTATATTGAATTGGTAAACTGCAACACAAAACTGGCGCAACATAGGTAAATGTATACCAATTTCACTCTATGTGATGCAAGCATGCTACTTTCCCACTAATTTAAGTTACTTCTGATCACTATGAGCCAGAACACATGCCTGAACCTTAAACTGCACATTAAGAATAATGCCTTACTCTAGAAATTAAATCTAATGAAGTACAATAATCAAATCATATCCACTACTTTAATTCTTTTTTAAACGTAAAAATTAAGATGTCAGTCTTTTCTTTGAAGTGTCCCTCCCCTTACCCCAAAAATGAAAGGAGTGACCCATTTGGCAGCTTGCTTCATTTTGTCCAAGTTAACCTTTATTAATTTACGATGGGGTTTCTGTATCGTACACTGCAAGTGCCTGCTCCTAATACAGACACAAGCTGCATTTTAACTGTACTAACTTCATTTGTGTAGTTCTTCATTAACATGCAAATACCTAGGAATCCCATCAAGCAGGATGACATAATGTAGAAAACCCTTACTTAAAAAAACATAAAAGAAAAAAAGCCTTTTACTGTTTGTGACCCCTATTCTTAGGTTTCCTTTATTGTGCGCAAAATAGTTTTCCTCTTTACGTATCCCTACGATTCAATTATATGGTTCTTATTTGGTACAATTCCCCACAATATTCCAGAATGTGCTGTTTTGTGACTAGATTCTTTTTTTTTTCTTTTTTTTTTTTTTCTTCTTCACATCCAGTGCAGAGTTGTAATAGGAGACAGATTTCCACCCACAAAGGCTCCAGATGTTAAAACATTTCCCAACATCGACTTAATACAGTGACGGCAACACCTCCCTCCCGCCCCTCCCAGTAGGGTTGGGATTGTACTGTATTCCCTACTGGTTCACCCTTCCCCCCAGTAAAGGGTAACATTTTCCCTGGGTGCAGAGGCTCCCTCATAGTCTCCCAGACTGAAGGACCTGTAAAAGGAAAAGATAAAGGTATAATTAAATCTTACCTTGAACCTTAACTGACAGATCCATGCATAAACAAAGAGCAAAGAGCTCTTTTGCCTTTTTTAAGCAGTAGGTGCCAACTTTTAACTTAAAAATGAATTTAGGCCTAGATCTTCCCTTTTACATCTGTTAAGAGCCCATTTATATCACGTAAATTATTATTAATGAAACAACTGCATGCTTTAAAGCTACACTGACAGTTCCACCATTGTGGCTAAGCTTAGATTTAAGATTAAAGCAGTCCTATATATTCTAACAAGCTTTTCCATTTTTAGCACAAAATTATGACATTGAGAAAGAATAGTAAACATACCTGCTACTGACCTAACAACTTCAGTTTTAGGCAGATTAAACAAGATAGGCATAGTGTTTTCTAAGTTCAGACTGAGAATAATGGTGAATTTTATCACTTGGTATTACTCTTCATTACAAGGAGAAAACACCCTTATGTCAGAACTAAAATCACCTCATTGATAAATAAGTGTTTGGTTTATTCTTAATCCATTGTTCAGATCAAACAGGATTTCTTATGTCACTGACTGACAAAATCTTAGGCTGACTTTTAAACAGCTGTCCGTACAAAATAAAACAGAATTGCATGATTCACTCTCATAATTTCAGTACAAAAATGCGACAGCAAATATCAAATATATATAAAGACTGAATGAATAAACTTAATTCACCCTCCTTTTTGGTTAGTATAACAATCTCTTCACAGTATCACACTAGTTTACACATGGGAAATTTGCTTTATACAGTGTGCACAGATAGCATACAAAGCCAGATGGTACAATAACATAACTATTCGCAAATGCACTATCACTGTTCTTTGCTGAAGTTGAATCATTCTCCACACAGAACTGTAACAATTCTGAATTGGTGCACAAAATGGAACATGGGGATAATAAAGACATCAGCCTCCCCAAAACATCAAGCTCTAGAGTTACAGTAGAGTTACAGATTAGTGTAACATCCTTTATTCAGTGCAAAGATCATCTATATTAGACTTCTCATAGATAAAGTTTGTTAACAAACTTGCTTTCCTACCACAGAGGAATATTCCTCCTCAGACCACAGCTGCCAAGTACTAACTCATAAATCATAAGTGAGCCTGTGTCTTTAGTATGATAGTTTGAGGATCATGTTCATCACCTTGCTTATTAAACTTGAACTGGGATTTTGTTATTCCTACACTTCCACCCTTATCTTGATACAGTACCATGCGTATCATACACTCCCTTTTTATTTCTCTCTTTCTCTGTAAAAATAAAATAAGAGAGTCAGACAACTGCTTTTGCTACAGCTACCATCATTTAGGTATATTATCATCCCTTTTTTATCCTTCTTATAGGAAAGAAGGATATCCAGTATATCTGAAAAATTCTAGTCTGATTAATTATGTTTCACATAATGTAAACAGAGAGCAACTCTGTTACACAGCTCTGTTTTGCTGGGAAGATCTGTGTGCTTACCTCTAATTATGGGACTGCAGCTACAGTGCATGAGGTTAAACTCCATAGTAAGCTGCAAGGCGCTCTTTTAAGGGAAGAGGAAACTGGTCAGAGAAACGCCTCCAATTCTCATCCCCAACTTGATTTTTAAATCCATGAAGAATCTACAAATGAGAGGGCAGGAGGTCAACATAATCACTAAACAGAGGATACATTATTTACTAGCAACATACACAGTAAGCCACAAACTGATGGATTGTACATCTGTATATTTTAATTCTCCAATTTAATACTGAAATGCTACTAAGAAACAAAGGAAGTCTAGTATAATGTCTTTCTTAACTGCAGCATTTTTTAAGAGTGACATATAGAATATAGCTACCCACACAAATTAGTGTGTATATACATATCAACACATTTTTAATGAGTAAGATGACTTACAACCTAGAGTTAGGCCATTTCAGAATACTAAACACCTTCTCAATCCACATAATTTATATTTGTTAAGATTACTATGTTTACATTTCTTTTTTAAATGTGTAATGTGTTGTGGAAAGAAAGCTGAGCAAAAACTGCAGCCAGCATTTGACAGAATGAATACCTGTCAATTTCTAGCACAAATATAAAAGCATCCTGCCAGAGCTCTGTTTTTGACATGGAACCTGTAAGACAACTGTCACTAAGAAGTAAGCTGTTAAAATCTTTTCTGTTTTTAAAGAACAGGGGATCAACAGTCAGTGGCAGTCAAAGGCCAGTGAAAGAGGAAAACAAAAAGCTATAGCTTTCAGTCTGGACTTTCCAATGTAATGAATTAATTGAAAACTATGAAAATTAAATTATACCATCATAAAGGTCTCAGTATGTTAGCTCGGAAAACAGCAGCTTAAAAGGCAAACATTAGAAAGAACAAAAGCAGATGAAATGGCTCATCCTCATAGAAAATTATGCCAAGAGAGTCTAAAGTTTTGGCTTTCTTTTTTTAAATTCAATGACACTTAATTGTGGAACAGTCTGCCATGAACACATCCTTACAGAAAAGGCAATATCAGAGTTTAAGCCTATGATACTGAGTTCACCCTCCACACATTCTCAAGCAGAACTGCTCTTAAACAGGATGTAGTGATAATGACATTACAGTGTCACCAGATAACTGACTGCTTTTCTCCCTGAAAGAGCCCTTCCAACAGCAGGCTCACCTCCTTTTCCTAACTCAAGGAGTCAGATTAGCCAGCTGCCAAGAAACTACTGAAAATCTAAGAATGTTCGGGTATGACAAAAGGAACACTTTAAAAATAATCTTCCAGTAGAGTTTTAGCAAGTGAGGTTCAGCTACAGTCTTCAGATACCTTGTTTTTATAAAAAGTGGCAAAATTCTTAGGGTATGCATCAGATTTCAACACTGACAGCTCATCTACCCATGCTCTTGGAAGTGGTATTTACTCTCTCAGCTCTAGTGCTAAAATACAAACCAAAACAAAAAAAGGAACACTGGACAACCGAGGTTTTTAATTGTTCCTGAAGGCATAATTATTGTCAGAAAAACCTCTAAATGAACTACAGCAATCATGCATTCATGATTAAAAACTTTGCATGCCATCACTTGAAGAAAGCTTTGTCTCCTCTCTTGCATGGCAAAAAGTACAAAAGAATACACTTTAAAAAGCAAGGATGTCCTTAGGCCAAGTGACCAAGAACCATCATGTCTACTTTGAATACAACAGAACCCACATGGACAAATTGGAAAGAATCTGAAAAAGAGGAGCCTAACTTACTGAGCCAAGTATTCAATGCTGAAGAACCAGCGCAGAAACATGCACTGAGACTGCTTTGGATAATCAGACAGCATCCTGGACTTTCTTTTCAGTTTGTAAGTATCTGCCATTTCACAGAATCACAGAATGTTGGGGATTGGAAGGGACCTCGAAAGATCATCTAGTCCAATCCCCCTGCCGGAGCAGGA
Organism: Antrostomus carolinensis; assembly: GCF_000700745.2. Lineage (NCBI taxonomy): Eukaryota > Metazoa > Chordata > Aves > Caprimulgiformes > Caprimulgidae > Antrostomus > Antrostomus carolinensis. Next base: position 28,757 of record NW_010325374.1, on the reverse strand, counting down.
ACCTAAACGAAATTACCCAGGAAGGCGTCCAGGCGGGTCTTGAATGTCTTCCTTCTGCTGATGCTAGAATACTTACGGTGGTGCACTTCCTGGACCTGATGTTCCTTTGAAGGAGACCAGTTATCTGAGAGGCTAACTACCACAGTGATATTTCTGTCTTTGCTCTTGAAGATGGGATACAAAAGTTCTGACTTCTGTTCTGATAATGCTCACATATCAGCTCAAACTTTGAAGAAAAAGCGCCAATACTGACCCATGATCCTGATAAGTACTATGCTCCATTTTTGCTTTAAGAGGAGTATAATGAACTTTTGAATTATGTCCTTCCTAAAAACAGAGATGCCACTTTACAAAAGCCACACTACTGAACAGTAACAGCATCTGCTCATGAAACAGAAATAAGGTTTTTTGTTTGTTTGAGGTTTTTTTGTTAATCTAAGACACTACGGCCAAAACACAATATACCACATACTGGGTGGGGTTTTTTTGCTTATTTTACACAAGGCAAAACAGTCCTTTCATTTAAGTTCCATTGACATTTTGTCTAGGGATGGATTCTTGTGTATAACTGTACATTAGTTTATTGAAATTTGCTCATCCAAGAAGGACTCTGAGAAGGAGTACGCAATCCTGAAAACTTCCTTTCAGTAGGAGTAAGACAAACAGATGAGGATACCACTGAAATATTACTCATTTGCAATTTTCTTGATATGTCTCCAAAGTAAAGTGGGTATCTTCATGGCAAAAAAGTCTTGAACCATACAAATCTAATTTTCTAGAAAAAAGTCTTAAATGTGGTATAAACCCCCCTGTTCTTTCAAATGTAGGCAAAACACAGTAGGCTGGACATTATGAAAAGCTCTTTGAGGATGATTATCTCTCAAGTAAGATCTCAAGTGGACTTTTCAGTACTGTTAAAAAAAGTCTGGGACAACTCAAATGCATGTAAGAAAACACAAGTTAAAAAAAAGTCAGGATTTTTATGTTGTTTTGTCTGAAAACTTATGACCTTGCAAAGCAGCCTGCCTGACCACAAACACAGTATGTGCTAACACTGGAAACAGAAAGCAAGAAAAAAACCCAGAGGATCCAAATCAACAATTGTTAGGATATACTGTTTTATTAGAAACCTTACCTTACAGAACATGTCTCGGAGATCATCTTTTGGGCTAATCCACGATGCAACAGCATCACAAAAAAAAATAAAGTCCTATAAGATTAAACAATCACATAGGTTAGAAACTTCAATTTATAGGTCTGAAAACAACGCTTGATGTTCATTCTATTAACTATGCAGGGTTTTTGACCCTTATTCACAATTGCTTTTGTTTTTATGTATTTATTTTCCAATTAATTCAAACAATAACAGTAACTTATTTTACACCTAAGTGTTCAGAAATAGAAACAGCTGAGTGTTGGAATAGCTTTGCTTAATCACATTTTTTATTAAATAAAACCACAGTTAAAAAAAGAAAACAACACAACTCCCCCCTCCCATACCACACTTGTCTAATGTTAATTTTTTCAGTACACATACTAAGTTCAAGAACCAATCACCTTTCTAACAAGTAACAAATTCAAGACCACAGTCACAACACACTCTCAGGCACTTTCAGTTGGGGGAAAAAAAAGCTGTTGTATTTCTTTAAGCAGAGCCAGCAGGTTTTTCTGGGACACACAGAATGTTTATCATATAGGTTGAAAACTAAAGCCACCTCAAAATCCCTATACTTAGTTCATGTGCTGTCGTGCATTACCTTTTGTTACGCCATTGAAACACCAGTCTTAATCATTAAGTTGATAATGCACATGTTTTTGAGTAGGAACTGAGGACGATAACTCCAGAGAAGGAGAGATGTGATAATGGAAAGCATCCTTAACTATCCCCTCCCCTCAAGCTATGTGAAAGAACAAATGCACAGCCGAAGAGGGAAATGCTAAGCACAGAATAAGGCATTAAGTGAAATGAACTGAAATTTAAAAAAAAGGTAGAGGCTCAATCCTTGTGCTTCAGGAAGAATAATTCCAGGCAGAGGAGAGGGAAAGTCACCTTCATGTTCTTCTTAGAAAATATTACATTGGTACAACTTTACTTTGGAGGTGTTGAGACTAAAGAGGAAGTAATATTTTATTCTTCAGATGTACCATTTATTTTAAAGAAATGCATGTTACTTGTCACATTGACTATTCAAGTAATATACCCAAAGTTGAAACAGAATCTTCCCTACCCAAGTTTTAGGAATGAAGGAGGGATTACTGTTTTTGTTCCATTTCTTGTTTTAAAAGCCTCGATTACCTCTGGAAAATAAGTTTAAGTACGTCAGCTTTTGCCTTATATTTTCATATAGATCCTGACCACAACCTGACAGAAGCATCAAAATACAGATATTTTAATCACAGTTAATTATTTACATATACTCTGTAAGTAAAAGGCAAAAAAGAAAATTGATAATACTCCTTTCCTTTGCTAGGTGATAATCACTGAAGCACCATGATATGTATCATTCAAAACACAAATATTTTGGCCTCCTTGACCTCCAAATAAAGCTACATGATGTACTTCAGGGAATCATTCAAGCTAAACTTTCACTAAATTTCACATGAGTAAAGAAAAGTTAAGATCTATTAATGCATCTTACTTGGACTACCCCACTGGGGTTGACCGAGATCATGGTACATATCCCACGGAATGCTGAATCCTTTTCCTCATTGTCTCTTATGTTTCGCAGAGAGGTGCACCTAGGAAGTTGGAGAGCAAAACTTAGCTAACTCTATTACATTTTCTTCAATCAAGCCAGAACTAGATGACAGTATTTGATGGAATAAGTCACACTGGTAAGATGATCTGAAACACTATTTTGAACACTTAGGAAAAACACTTGTTGCACACAGTCTTTACTAGCATGTTCTTCTTAGGCATCTCCAGAATCTTGTTTTCCTGTTGCACTATTTACAGTTAGAAAGTGTGACTTGTATTCCATTAAATACAAAAGAAATGTGTATCTGAAATATTTATAGAAACTATCATTAATAGAAGCAAAACATGTAATACTATCACAGTATGAATTATGTCAGATACCACTTACAGAACAGTTATTTAACTTTTACAGCAGCAAGCAAGCTATTTTATACATAAGAAACCTATAAACATATATTCCTTACAGCAATTCAAGCCTCAGACTGAATTTTAAGTAAAGTAATGCACGGTTTAAATTTTACAGTATTTGCATGCATTGTATTATCATTCTGGTGGATTTTAAAATGCTCTTTCATAGTCAAGCTTTAACACAGCAAGCATGTGACAATCTTATCCCATGCATAAATTAGTCGTTAGCCACAACATAAAGAATACATGACGGTGCTACTAAAAACTCACAAACCTGATAGGACAAGATTAGTCACATGGTTGGCAATGATTAAGGATTGAGATTTTGTAACCAACTGAAAATATATCTAAAAGTGAGATAGAGAGAAGAAAGAAAGAAAGAGAGTGAAGAAAAATGAATTAAAAAAAAAGATTGAATAATACACACCAGGGTCTTATAAACTGCTGTAGCATGGGGGCCACCTCTTGAGGACAAACGTAACCAAGACGACCAATTGTTATTGCTAAGGTAACGCAATCACGGTTATACACCACCAAACGCCAACCAAGACATGAGCAAATGAGGGGGGAGGAGAAAAAATAAAGAAAAAACAACAAATAACTCAGAAACAGAAACCAACAGAACCTGTGTATGATAATAAACATAAGATTTCACCAGTGCTGTTTATTACCACCCCCTAAATAAGAGGCAGCAACATATATGGCATACTCTCCAGGGTAAAAGAAAAATTAAAGTAAATGAGAGAACACCAAAAACACAATTTAAAATCCAAAAGCTTTCTGATGCAAGCAGTCATTCTGCCCTCTTCAGAGTAACTTCCTACCGTAAATTTACCTACCGTACATTTCAAAGTTTTTATTCAAATGTACTCTTATGGATACTCTTGAGAAAAAGGAATTAAGCATTTTCAACTTTATTATCCAGTATTTTAAACATTTTTTTTTCCCAATATTTAGAATTTAAGGTTTTAATAGATCCACTCTATCAGTAAACATACATTTACTCATTTACATGGAAAATATTGTGGTCTATCTAAAAATGCTAAATAGATGAAACACTTCTCAAAGACCACTAAATATCTGTCATCTTCATAATCTCATAGAAAATTTAATTTAAAGTGGTTGCTAAGTCACAGCAACTGACTGCAGAAAATTAATTCTTTAATCCAAATATTTCTCCTGTTCACAAAAGGATTCCTCATATAAGCTGTACAAGAATCTGACTTCTGATACCAAGGCATAAGGACACACGAAAAGCAAAATTGCTTCTTCACATCATTAGAAAGTTTTGTTCATTTGTTCTGAGGGACAGACTGAAGAAAATATCATCAGGCAAATGTGTTTTAGTGGTGTTTGCTCAACTCACAAAAGATTAATCTTTAGAAAAGGAGAGGGTGGGGAATAATGTATCAGGATTACTTGAAGCAAAATACATGAATAATACTAAAATCCAGCAGATTCATATGAAGCAGAGAAAGGAAACCTATGTTCAAGGGACATACTATGCAACACTGTAATTAACAGGCATTTGTGAACAGTTTCATGAAACATGCAATAAAGCAGATGATGCTTTCTCCAGTAAAAGTTTGATGTAGGATACACTAGCAGTTTGAAACATACTCAGTTCCATGAAAGCTGCAGCTCACTGGTAGTGTACTGTTTTGCCTCATTGTTACTCAATTTCATTATGCAGTGTGTAAAATTTTTGGCAGATCTAACTTATAAAACTGCATTTGAAGTGCTACTTTCAAATGAAAATACACTTTTATTTGTAAATTGTCACAGCTACAGTCTGGACAAGTAATAGTAATCTCTGTCAAAACTCAGCTTTTTGGCATGAATTGGTTATTTTCTATGCAATTACTTTTATTTAAAGTGTCTCATGTCTCCACAGAAGTGTTTTCATAGCTCATAACACAGCAAGCCAAAGCAGAAAACAGAAATATTCTTCCACATACTAGTGGCATGCAGCACAATATCCCACAACAAACTTATTATAAGTACACCACACTCAACATTTAATTGCTGTTATGCATCCACATTTAAAATAATTATTAAGATAATTAAAAAAAACCAACAAACTAAAACAAAAAACCCCAATGTCTGGATGCTTCCAAAAATTCTCTAACAATGATGGAAGCAAACATTTAAGTACTGGATGCCTCTCAGTTACAGGTATTACACATCCATCAGTGCAGAGGAAGGGGTCAGGGCAAGGGTGATGGGGAAAGAAAATTCATATTGCTATACTATTCCATGGTATATTTCACAAGTAGGTATTTGCTCCAAAATTATCTTTTCAAGAAGTAGTGCCAATAATATCCCAGACAAACAGGTAATTTTTCCTTCAAGTTCACCTTCCATACTAATCAGGAGCAGGGGGAGCAGGAAAGAAAAAGTTGAGCTCTTAAGTTTAGAAAATACTGGAAGAAAAATACATATTGAAAATCTCCCTCCAATTTTTCTCTTGCTTAACTCAAAAAAATATAACCACACCACCGAATTTGCATCATTTTCAATTATGTCAGATATGACTAAACCATCATTTTCTTACGAGACAGTTAGTTTTCAAACAGAAAAAAAAAAAAAAAAGATTCGCAATTAGTAAAATGGTAAACCAGAAACCTGACCAATTATTAATAAAGTTTTGCTGAAGTATGGAAGGTGCTCTTCATACCAGAACATGCTCTCCATAAATGCAAAAGAAACAAGCCTCAGAAATTCTGATTCGGTAAGGCATTTGTGGATTGCTCCCAATTTGGGAGGCAAAGCTGTGGGCCAGAACGTAAAACATGCATGCCGTTATTAGAATTCTTTTTAGAAATTTGTTATAAGTGACCAGATAATGTAAGCTACAAATAATTTCAGTTATGTTGTGGTAAAATTGCCATCATAGATCTAGATTTTTCTGCATAATAATAAAAGTTTATCTTAAAAAAAAAAGTGCATTTTCTGTAAATTCAAAGATTCATTATTTGTTTTATATATGCCAATTCCATTTATTTCAAACACTAGACATATGTATACAACACACATGTAAGGACACGCGTATGTTGAAATCAGTGTGAACTACGTCTGTAAGTGTTACTGCACACATTTGACACTCAATACATAAAGAAAACTGGAAAAATACTTTATTAAGCAGATGATAAATAAATATAAATGTTATAAAAGAAAGCAGTAACTCTAAAAATCTAGATATACGATAGATGGTTTGCTGCAAGACTGAGACTTGTAAGAGCTTCTGCAAAACAGAGTTGCTTTTGCTTATAAAAGCCAAATAAATAACAATAAAATCAGTTCTGGTGTGGTTCCCCTGTGCAATTTTTAAAATCAATATTTTTTTTTTAAATCTCTAATTCCCTTCACCATGTATGGTTCAGTTTTTGGGTACCTGTGTTCTCTAACAACGTCTTTGGTGTGTTGGGTCTGTTAATTATTTCTACAAGCTGGTGCAACACCATTGGAATATAAGGCTGCATCTCTATACCTGAAACAGCCAAAAAGAAAAAAGCTTCAGAACAAAATGGTCACTAATATACATAATCTAAACAGATTGAATATGCTGAACTTGCTATCAAGGACTAGAATCTCAAATTTAATTTCAATTTTAACATGAAGTAGCACTAAACTACCTCCACCCAGACAAATCATGCCACTTGTGCACAGATTCAAAGGAAACAAAAAGTCTTACCCATCTGGATGGAGATTTCTCCAATTGCCCAGGTGGCATTGTTACACACAGAAATAAATTCAGGGTTTAGGTTGGTTCCCAAAATTGGCATAAAATCAGCTAGAAAAAACAACAATTTAAAATCTCATCACACAATGCAATCATCTTGTCCCATTTCCCTCACACAGGGAGAGGGAAAAAAAAAAGTTTTTTGAAAAAATAATGTAAGCCTATTTAAATGCTTGGAAAGTGTTACACTTTAATTAATAAGAGCTGTATTTCTTCTACATATCAGATTAACCTGGATTTTAGAATCTAAGCAGATCAATGCAAATCTTTTCAAAATTATGATTTAAAAATGTTTCTAATAGGCTTTATCTTTATGTTATTCTAGAAACCTTCCTCCCTCCCTCCCCTTAATTGGGGCAGGGGAGGAAGGGGAAGAGGGGAGAAGAAAAAAAAAACCCACAGCTGCAAGTACTTTTGGTTTTATTATATAGTTGAACAACCCTCAAATCACTTGGATACCTATGTAATTCACCTATGCTTGAAAAAACAATGAAGCCTAGAAGGCAACCACATCCTTGATTAAATTTTAATTAAAAAGATCAGTCAAAGATAGATTATAACATCTGCCAAATAAGTTTTCAATTCCAAGTCTATCCAAGTATTCATTTGGCAAATTGAATGTATCTCAAGAGTATCTCTGCAAAGAGACAACAAATATAATGGAATTGTATAACTGGTGCTACTTCTCTACTGAAATGAAAAACAAAGCAAAAATCCAAATCAAAACCTACCCTCTAGGCAAGTTTTATAATTTTTTATATATATATATATATATATATATATTTTTTTATGTAACAATAGACTCTAGTAGAACAAAAAAAAAAGCTGTAAATTCAAGAATGTATCAAAGCAAGTAACTATTCTAATTGAAGTCTCAGTACAACTGTTTTGCTGTATCCCAGCACAACAGGTAGCTTGTTACATTACAAAAATCAAGGAGAAAAATTAATTTTTGTACTCTCTACAAAAGTAAGAACATGTAACACACAATTTGAAGGAGAAAAAGAGTACAAACCCTTGCTGATAAAGGAAAATGAAAACTTACAACACCATGAAAAGGCAACCCACAGAATAGGGAGCTTAACAATGCCTAAACCAGCCTCTTATCAGTTGGTAAAACAAGTTAATTGTTTAATATGTAAAAGAAACATACCAATGCAAGGCTTAACATGCTGAAAACACGCCTTTGTGAGATCACCTAACAATGCAAAAGAACTCTGCCGTACCTCAGGCATTTTATCCTAGAGAGGAAGAAAAAAACGACAATTCTAGAAGTGTTTCTGATTCTCTTAAGAAAGAAAATTCTTGATCAAACAAGTTACTCATCTCACCTGCATGCATTGGTACATTAGTGTCAAGATATTGCTGCGAGCCACTAGCTGTTCAATGTTGCCTCCAAGTCCTTCAGCTAAACCACTGAGTAAATCAAGAGCCACAATCATGAAATCTTTATCTGGAGCCTCATATTGGTCTGGCTGAGCATTATGCAACTGCAACAAATAAGTACACATTTTCAGAATGAGTATTAGATTTTCTCAGTGGTATGCATAAAAAAAAAGTTTGAGAACTGCAGCTTCATTTAGATACTCAATGGTTATACTATAAAATCTCCCTGCAGACCCATAACTTTGCATAGTTAATACATTGGTTTGAGGAGATATTCTGGAACCACTGGAACAGCAATAGAAAAATACCATGGCTTGTGCAAGGGTCTTCTGCACCAGATTTACACAACGCTGGTACACAGGTTCACAGTATGGAAGAAAGCCAGATTGCAAGGCAGTAGCAACTGATGACAGGCACTGGAATTTAAAAAAAAGAAAAAAGAAAAAAAAAAGAAAAAGACAACAGTCACTACCTTTCCTCATATCCCTGAAGTACCTCTTACCTGGGAGAGGTAAATTAAAAGATATTAGCATTTTAAGTACACCCATATGTAACTGATTAAGGAGTACTGATCAGCTGAGCCAAGGCAACTATCAGCAAGTTGTTACTCTCGCCTGTGTATGCCAGTCAAGAAAATTTCCCAGCAGCAGCATCTTTACAGGTAGCTAAGAACATCCATACAAATCAGTTATAATACTTCTGCCAGCACTTACACTAAGTTTCAGTATCTTGACCATGTATGAGCCCTAACATTACCTAAGAGTTATTAAATTTTTTTTAGAGATGTTTTCCTGCTTCATACTTGGAAAGTACAGAGAATAGACTACATGGTCTGGTTCATACCTTCAGCTTATCTGACAATAGTTTCAAAGGAGGGATGAAAGGAGAGCAAAGAGAGAAAAGACAAGAATAAAAGGAGGATGAAACTTCCCCCCCACCTGCCCCCAAAAGAATCTCAAAGAAAACACTCCAGAAGATATTTGTGCTAAACCTAATGACATTTCCTCAGTCAAAAAATTTTCTTTCTACAGTCAGAATATTTTCTCCATAATGGGAAATACCTAAAAGTGTCAGCTTTTACAGTCATACTTGCTAGTAGGAGCATCTTTAGTAGAAATTGTAATTTCTAAAATAAATTGATTAAAAATATTCAAATTTTAACATTTACCTCTAATAAAGGGAAGAGATCTTTATCTTCATCCTTCAACATGTTCCACTTCTGGATCAATGGAGGCATTAGCATCTGAATATATTCCTGTTTAGGATGAAAATGTATCAGCTGCTGAAAGACTTAACTGCATACTATTTTATTTCAAAGCTAGAAAATTCATGTATTAAGAATTGATATATATACTCTACTTCTTCAGCACAAACGTCCTGATGTATTATAATTCAATCACTGTTGAAATATGTAAAGTAGGTTAATACTAGAATTTACAATTTGTGTCTTAAGACTTTTTGCTAAATCACGTAAGTACCTTTGCACAGTGAATCTTTTCCTCTAGGTCTGGTTTCAGTCTAGCTGTCTGGGCTGTTAAAAATCCGTATGATTGCCTCAGGGTCTATGGAAAATGTTTTTACTAGCAGTGTGATCTGGCTGTGCATCTGCCACCTGCTTTTCTCAACCATTTTCCATTGCCTTGATGCTACATTCCTACCCCCAAAAGTTCTTGAAACTTCTTCCTCAAGGAACTAACAATCCATGAATAACGTAATTTCCTGTCCCTCCAGAAGGGTGAATTACCCCTTTTGTATAAAGCTGTTGCATCTTTGCTGCCACTGCACAGGTACAGTCACAAGGCCATTAAGCAAGGTATCCCTATAGTTCTGTTGCTCCCAGAAGGTTTCTAAAGAGCCAACAGATGCTGTAAGCTAATGCTATGTTACAAAGTTCTAAGTGACTGAAGGAAGTCCTACCATAACCAGGAGCTCCTATTTAGCTTCCTCCTGGTACTGTCAAATGTCAAGGTGGCCAGGGACAGGGAGAGACTGATGGTGTGGGGTCTTGGATGGCAAGTGTAATGCCATGGAAACAACTCAAATTGTTTATTCTAATGTGTCTATGTCATGTGAAGCACTATAGAGAAAAATAAACAACCCAAATTTCAATAACCATCATAAGATGCACACAACATGTATGCACATTCTATTAATTAATATATGTACACTAAAAAAAACCCCCACTATATTTGCCTGTGTTACCTGTGCTTTGTCCAAAGGATTCTGTGTTTTTATACACAAAATGAATGCCTATCTCACTCTTTGATAAAGCAATTTCTAGTGATGATGTGCTCTAATACACTGGAAAGAAACACACAGAGCAGCTTAGCTATACTTAAAGTGGTTACAAAAAAAGGTGTAGTCATTAGAAATTAAAAGACTTTCCACCAATTTCTCTGAAATCCCATTTCATATCTATATTGATGTATGTCCTCTGAGCTGAAATTCTCAGCATGAGAAAAAAAAAAAATCACAATGAGAAGCACATTTCACAAGCCACCACATATAGCTGTTCATTCAAAATGGCCAATACTTGTGTAGTGGGAAAATTACATGCAGTTTATGTATTTTACCTGTAAATATTTAGTATTATTGAAACCTACCCAGAAGTATCAGCATTTCTGTTTTACAACATATAAAGCACACTAAAAAAAAACAACAGTGAATCAGTTTTTCAATTATGATGAGTGCTTCTACAGAACATAAGATATACTCACTGGTTTATTTAGATGATGTCCTACAGAATCTGCTAGAGTTCCTATAGCATCATAAAGGATGAGCAGGTTTTTATGCTGGTATTTACTAAATGCGAAGACCAAAGTGTCAAGTATATATGCAAGATAAGGAACAAGCTCTGTACAAGCCTCCTCTTCTAGAGTAGCAAAGGCACTGAGGGACAAAAAACCAAGTCAGTTAGTATCTTGGAAAAAACAAAACAAGACTACCCCAAAATGCCCCACACTACCCATTTCTGTTTAAAGATAAAACTGTATTTAGTCCTCAAATTCATCAAAGATACGATTTCAAAATGGTATTACTGAGATAACCTCAAATCTATTTTGACTGAACACATAAGGATTCAGCTCTTATATTGCTATGAACGAAATTTAAAAGTATCACTGTTGCCTATACACAGGAAGTCTCCACCAAGAAAAGCATTACTGTACACAAATTACAATATACTAACTGAAATAATAGGAACCATAACAGCTGCTTACTTGAGTTAAAAATGGCCCACTATCTTTCATGTGTGCTGTAGCTCATTATATATTTTCATATATTGAAAATACACACGTCACAAATAGATTATTAAACTATCACACTTTTACTACAATAAATTATTTAGTTTGGTGATTCATATACTTTGAAAACAAACTGGACAAGAGAAGTATAAGTTAACATTTTTCATGTTATTAAAACTTGGGAATAATTTGTAACTACTCCAAAAGAAGCTGCTGCATCTACTCCAGTTTAAAAGAGAAAGAAATACATTAAGAGCTAGAAATAGAGTCATGCATTCATTGATAAAGGCATTAAAATAGTTTCCCATGAAAAAGCAGTATCATGGATAGCACTTGTTCCTTAAGCTTTGGCTTACCTGCAGGCAGCTTCTTGTACTCTCTTGTTGCTATCCAGGATACGCTTTAGCAACTCAGTCATTAATGGCTTCAAGTATGTGTCTGGGGGTTGACTAACTACCCAGTGTGCATAGCGACTAAGAGTCCAGCATGTAATGGAGCGCACAAGAGCCTTTTTGTCGGAGAGGCACTGAATAAGGTGAGGGATCAGCTCAGGAAGATATGGAATCATACCCTGCATGCAGCCTAGAAGGAAAAATACAGCTATTGCAGTACCAGAATTAACAAAAAGTTCTACTGTTTTCTGTTTCCTAGAAGGGATTTATTTTCATTCTCCATCACATAGGAAGACATTTTAACAATACAGAAAGCAGGTCTACCTAATTTATACTAAGTCCCCAAAAGAAACCTTACATTTAGTTAAACAATAAATAAAACCCTCAATTAAACATATATTAATTTCAACTACATTTCTACTCCAGTGTTTCCCCAATCTCCAGAAATTCTGCTTTATTAAAGTGAGTATGACAAGTACATAAAAATAAAATGGGTTTATAAAGCTTGGTGGTCCTATGTCAGGTCTACTCAGATTAACCAAGACAACAAGTAGAGAAAGACTAAGTCTTGACAACAAATCATCACATCATCAAAAAGAACTCCTTAAGAAATTTAAATTTCTTCTTGTTTTCTCCTAATATCACAGAAATACTGACCAGCAATAAAAGCTACATGTTCCAAGTCAGCAAGGGCAGAAATACACTGAGATTTGTCAGAAGTACTAACTTCTACCTCGCTTGACGTGAAATCAAAACCAACAAAAAAAATTTCTCATAACAAAAAGGATGTTCACTAGGCACTGTGGGAAAAGAAAGATAATCCAGGCATGGACCCAAAGGTATTCCTCAGCTTGCAAAAGGGACAGAGGTGCTGGAAATGCAGACAAAAAGCCCAGCAAGACTGTGAGTAAGCACAAAGGAACACAAGTTATCATATTCAAACTGGAGAATCATCCACAAAAAGCAGCTCAGGGCACTGAAGTCACAGGAGTGGTCTTCTCCATTTCTGAAAACACTTGAATGAAATGTAATGCTCAAATTTTTAAAATATTCCTCTTCTATGAAATCAAGGTAGTATTTCATGAGAGACCAATAGTAGAGTTAAGAAAATGAGAAATAAAAGAAATTATCTAAGCTATTTAGCCTCCCAAAACATACATGCATTTGAAAATGAAAAATTAAATAACTGCAGTCACCAGTTAGTAGATATAGAAATTAATCACTGAAAACAAATCAGCTAGGACATACACCTGTTTGCATAAGTAAATTCACCTGGAAGGAATCAGAGCTACTTTAGAACCAATCAAAAATTCAGCAACCTGATATGCACTGTTGCCTTACCTTCAGCAATTGCTCCAAGAACAAGGATACCAGATTCTTTAACTACCCATTCAGGATGGAAGAGCAATTCCTTCAAAAGGGGCAAGATGTGTGGCAGAAGTTCATCACGAAATACATTGGCTAGGACATCTAGAGCAGCAGCAGAACATTTCCCTGAGGGGAATTAATAGTGTTAATATCTGCTTATAACACAAGTAGTTGTAGTAAGGCAATATAATCCACATTTTAACTTTGAGTTGCCATTGGAGTCTCAGGGCATTAGGAGGAAAGATACTTCCATTTCATTACTATACACAGTGACCCACTGTGGTGCAAAGCCACAGCTCTTAGCCAGTTTTGCAGCACTTAAATAGCCACTAAAAGGATTTACCCACTGGGGATATTAAAACACCCACTAACAGGAACCACACCATTATATTGCAACATTATATACACTACATAACTTCAGGATGGTGTAACACTAAGAAAGAGGAAGGTCCATGACATGAATGTAACATATTGGAGAAACTAAGGAAAGAGAAATGGCCTGAAAATACTAGCATTTGATTCAAAAGAACATGCTCAAACATTACCCCTGTCTCAAAGTAAAAAAAGCAATCATTCAACCCTAGAGACTGAAAGGAATTTGTTGGCCTCTGCTCTGAGCTTTTATACCTTACTCCATATTGGTGTATCACACAATAGAAGAGGAACACCTTAAAATTAGTTTGAAAGTTTTAGACCCATGTTTTCAGCAAACAGAAGCTCATACAAGAAAACTCAGGAACAACTTCAAAACATGATTCAGAAATTCTTACTCTTTTTTTTTCCCTGTGGTGTTGTCATGCTTAGAAAAAATAACACTAAGGTTGTTCTATAAAGAATCCTTGTGTTACAGAATTTACACTGCACTTTTTGCTTATTATGATCTCAGTTCCTTCTTCATCTGTCATAAAGGATCCAACTGGTCTCATTAACAAGCAAAGCTGCTAATTGTCAGGTTGCACTGATGCTTCCTCTCTTTTCAAATTGGAAGTCAAATATAGAACACTGGATAAGAAACAGGGCACACAATTCTGATTTTCAGATAATCCAAATACTCTCAAGTCCAGATAACGTATGTCAATACAGACTTCTTAACTGTTCTGGCTTTCTCTTTCAGGCCACCCTTTCTGGACAACTTTAGCTTCCTCACCATCTTAATCAAAATTTCTGGACTACAGGGCACTCTGTCATTTCAGCTATGTTTTTCAGATAATAAATATTTAATTCTGCAATCTCTATACACAGCAGTGACAAGAACAGCATTATGAATCTAAAACTATGTTTTTTTAAAAAGAGGCTTTACGGAAACAAGCATATTTGCACTCGTATTTTCTTCTATAATAATTATTATCAATTATTTATCATATTGTTATTGTTTTAAGAATTCAGATATGTCTCAAAATGGTTTGACCATAAGGTTCAAGATACATTCACCTGTCGTGAAAACTCAGTGCCCTGGAACGAAAAAAAAAAAAAAAAGCGGATGTGTCTAAATCTCAAAACATTATTCTACAATGAAGCTGCTTGCAAAGTATATTTAAGTCATATTTGTCAGAATTCACTAGCTGTTTTTTATCACTGAGCTTAAAAATCAGTCTGTGGCGTTTTCCTTCCTTACTACATAGCCTGTTGGCCTAAAGGTCCTATGATCCATACACAGGCCGTAAGAACTGTGGTTTCCTCAGAGCTCTCTCTTTTCTTCATAACTAAGGGGCTATATTCTGGTCAGAAGCAAATTCCTCACACAGAAAAGAACTACTGGCCATTAGTAGTAGCATGTTCACATGGGGGGAAAAAAAAACCCACCAAAACAATACAAAACGAATCACACAAACCAATTTTAGAGGGAAGATGGAAATAAAAGAGCATTATTAAGCTTCCTCCAGCTATCAATATGTAAGAGCTTTTTTGGTTTTTTTAAACTGAAGTTAAACAGGTGATATGTTATTTTTATTATCTTGAAGAATTAAAATTCTAAGTCCAAAAGTTCTGTTGAACTGCATCCAGCAAATGTTTGTAGCGTGATCTCCTACATTCAAAACGAGAAATAAGCTTACAGATGGCTAGCTTTTGACAACATAGTTACATAGTCAAAGTGTCATCTGAAAGACTCTCCCTCCACCTCATCTGCCATGTTAGTAGATAGTTCTTTTTGTATTCAAAATCAAAGCCTCAGTCAGTATTCCCAGACAAAGTCATATTTTTACTGTGGTTCTTGTATTATTGAAGTAGCTCTATTTCAAAACATTTTACACATTACTTTGACCTACTTAAATTCCAGTCAGAAATAGTATCATCATCATCAAGTTCATCATCATCATCGTCATCATCTTCAATGCCATCTTCTTCATGTTGCTGAGCCACGGTCCGTGAACGATGAAAACGAGGTCTTATGTCTTGTTCACTATCTGGAATAGCTTCATCTTCCTCAACATCCCCCTGTCACGAAAATGCTTTATCAGATAAACTAACCCAACAATATTGCTCAAGGATGTTATGTATGTAGTTTTAGTTTGATTTTATAAGAATATAAAAGATTCATATCCCACTTGTGCTGCCCAGCTAAATAAAAATGGCATCATTCCTGCATTCTGCTGCTGCATTTACCAGAAAAACAACAGGAAGATAGAAGCAAGAGAGGTAAACTCATGCACAAAGTATCCTTCTTAAGAAATTACTCCTGATGTGAATGAAATGGAAAGAATGATAGAGAAATTCTGGTACCCAGGCATATTCTAAAACGTAGTGACAGAAAAAAACACGTATTCAATATAGAAGGCATTAGAACTAATTCTGAATGTTCTTTTTAGGTTGCATTGTAGCCCAGCTCTGCCTAAATTGGGTGGGAGGAGACAGAGGCAAAGCAGGAAAGCTCACAGATTATTTTCCAACAAACAGAGCGGCAGTCACATTTAGTACTTGGAACAATAGAACTTGCTAATTCTCCATTGAACAGATGGTAGGCCAGATCTGTCCATTCTGATCTGAATAATTCTGATTTAGAAGTCAGATGCTAACCAGATATTCTTACAGAGTAAAAGAAACTGATGCTCACCTTCAACAGAATAATATCAATCTCTGAATATTTCATACCATTTACCAGCACAGGTATCAGCCTACAAAGAAATATTAATACATGTCAAAATAACACATAAAAAAACAAGTCAGTTTTCAGTTACCTGGGCCATAATTTTGGTTGTAACCCTCATCCTCCAAACCCAAAACAAACAAAAAACCCTCACCTCAGCCTGATAACAAAAGCTAGCACCTAAACCAAGCTCCAGGTCATAAGGTTCATCAATACTTTATAATCTGAAAAAGTGTTAACTTCATATTACAAACTTTTAACTAGATGCAGCCAGATGGTACAACTGAGTTTTAAACTTTAAAAAACAAATATTCTTCCATATAAATTTATTCTGAAGCATCTTTCAGAAATTAAGTCGAAAGGTTTTCAGTAAGAATTCAAACTCTCATAGTATGCATGATAAACAAGTTGGTTCTCATCAATAGTACTTGCCACTTCATTTACTTGTGGCTGAAGACTACCTCACTACTCTTAAAGATAGAAGCCTAACTACATTAAGCGCTCCTATCCTTTTGTGATTACTTCAATAAGACAAAGTCACCAACACTGCAGAGATCTTGACTAATCTGTATTAGGATTTACTTCATTATCAAACTGGTTATGGCTATGGGACTCCAATTGTACAGATGTATAGCTAAAAGAAGTACTAAGGGAAAAACGTAAAATATTTTACATAAAACATTCTAAAAAAGAATCCATGAAAATATGTATCGCAAGCCAAATCAAGCTAATAAGGACCATGGACTGACCCAGCATCAGTGACAGACTCAATCTGTCTGTATTCTGCAGCTGAGGAGTACTGTTCTTGAATGTATCAGGCCAGCACTAATATTGACACAGTGCAATGGCACATTACCTTGTGAACTCTGAAGGAAGGAATAGTTAAGTAAACACATTATCACAAATTCATTAGCAATTCTGCAGCATACATCATGAAGTATGCAGGAACTATGTATTTTATAAGAAAGCATTCAGGAGCAAAATGGAACAAGATGTTAGATAACACATGAACAGGTTTTTAGATCTTGGCCACTTTTAATTAAATATAAAAAAATTTAAGCTTATTGTCAAGTATTGAGAAACTTAGAGAACTCACCAACAAATAGGTTGCTTCCAACAAACATGCCATTGAAAGATCATGAGCAAAATGCAATGTTACTCTTATTTGTTTTTCTAAAAATTCAAAAGCTTTTTAAAAAAAAAAAAAAGTATGATGCTGTTGCAGTGACAATGTTCATGTAGGCCAAAAGAGGTTTAATACTACTAGTTATTAACCAGTAGTTAACAACTAGTTATTCTCAGTATAAACACAATGTGTGGGGAAGGGGATGGGCAGACTCAAGAATTTTGCTATCATTCTTTTGTCTTTTGAGCTACAGGAGTAGGAATGAAGTAAAACCATTTTAAAACTCTAAAAATTATTTCTCTTAATATTGGTTCTTCTGTTTTCAACTCCAATTCTTCCACTGCTACAGCAGATGTTTTAATCTCAACTCTCTAATTGCTTATGAAAACTGAAATTTTGCAGTTTTTTAAAAAATTGCTTCATACCTATAACACTTATTTTTGCTGAGAAGAATGCATCCTTCTATTTGTGATTCTGTTCTTCCATTCAAGGTCTTGAGAGAACTGCCCTAGTAATTCAAAAACTTTCCATGCATATATAAAAACAAAGAGTATCCATTTACTGGGAACACTGAAGAATTAAATTCCTATCGCAAAAGATTCCAGATCAGTCTGGAAAAAAGTTACAAGCACTGTTGCATACATGCAGATACTTACATCTCATTCCCATTCAATCAAAGGTCTACATTTTGAGGCATAGGATAACTTTTTAAAACTCATTAAAAACAGTTTTTGAAACTTAAACTAGTACCAGGCTGCAGAAGTATGAAGGAACACATTGTATGTGTTTTCTTCAAGTTTAAATGAAATAGCAATTGACATAAAATTGATTCCTAAATCCAAGTTACGTCATGCAATTTTCTTATGTCCTTTGTAAAACAGGGAACCCTTTGCATGACTACACACATAGAAGCACTGCACAGAGATGCTTACATCACCAGCCTACATCAAGACAACATGTTCATGGTACACTAAATATTACAGGTACTATCACGTGGAGATGTCTGTTTGAGCTTAAGGGCACATTAGCACACCTTTGCAACCACGTGAATCTTAACAGCCTGTTAAGCTTGAGGTAAAGCATCATAGTGACACCGTTTAGGTTGCTTCTGGAGGTCACTGGGTCTGAAATCCTCACAAGTCTTTTCAATGAACTCTGTGCTGCGGTCATGCCTGATAGATGACTGCTTCAAAATAAATAGGAGCTGTAACTCTTAATACTTACTTAGTAAGATGCCGACATAAAACGTCTTTACAAATTGGCTGTTCAGCCAATGTCAACCAAAATTCACAGGCCTCCAAAGCCACATTTTCATCTTGGTCCTGGGTCCTTTGAAGCATGTACTACACAATATAAAAATAAATTACTCGTATAAGATAAAAGTTTTAAGTGCCCAGAAGAAGATACCACCATTGCAGTGTGTTTGCAAAACCAGACCATGCTACCATAGCAATTTGGTGCGAGGGGAAGAAACAGACATAAGAGACTACTTAAGGCTATCACGAGAATAAGCTAAGAGGCTTCTCTCTTAATGCTAGATGATTCAGATTCGAAATTTCTTCATTGCTTAATTGAAAACATTATTACCAAGAAACTGCAGAGACCTAAGATAACAAACAGCAGTTTCCTGGGAATTGTGAGATTTTTTTAAAAAATTTTTTACTCCTACTTTGCACTTTTGAAATAAAAGGTACAACTATACCCTTAATAAGACAGAAACACTTTTTATTTCCAGTACAATAAAAAAAAGTTTCCCTTCCAAATCTTGATTACCTGACAGGATGTAATTGAGTAGAACTCATAACAGGAAGGGAAAAAAAAAAAAAAACCAACTTGCGTTTTTCTAGCATGAATGGTAATTCAGAGATTCAGTATCAAATCTTTAAGCTTGCTATTAAGATTTAATCCTCCTGCAACCAAATATCAAATATCTGCATAAAAAAAGCCTAAGTAGACTACTTCTACATCTGTTTCTTATACAGAACTGCCAAAGCAATTTACAGAAGACTCTTGCAACTTACAAAATAATAATTTCTGCATTCATCCATGACAGCCCTTATTTCTGAAACAGTTCGTTCTTCCATTCATTTTAGAAAACCTCATGGAAGTCCATGCAGCTACCTTTCCTCATACATGGATATAGAGCAAAAGAAAGATATAGAGAAAGAAATTCCTCTTCAAAATACCATTTTATTCTCACAATTAAATAGAATGAGGGGACCTTGCGCATTTTAGCAATGCAAGACTTGTCATGAATGGCACCTCTTCCTATAGAATTGCACTAAATTGCAAGCTTTTTCCTAAAGGTCCACTATTGTGATTAAGAAGAAAGCAAGAGGATGCAAAAGTCAAGATTTTTACTGAGAAAGATCTTAGGAGACGTGTTTTGATAAGTATGCTCTGTGAGCAAACAAGTGCAATCTAAGAATTGAAATGTTAGGTTGGTCTACTCCTGACACATCCTGTTACCAAGTTCTCAGACAAAAAACAGAAAAAACATCTGCTTCTGCTCACCTAGAAATGCATGCTCAAAAACACCAATGAAAGCCAAACCCAGCTATTCCTGTATGCTCCAGGGATTTGGCAAGAAAATTGAAACCTGTCTGCTTCAAAAGCATGATGTCCCCCAAAACCTTCTTCAAATCACTACTGGATCATTAAAATTCTTAACTACTTTAAAAATGATTCTCCATAAGCATAAAGAACATCATGTGGATACAAGTTTCTCTCTTTTAAGACTTCCTTCACTTAGAGCAGCCATCAGAAACACCATTCAGCCTGAAGGCATTAAATCCTCAAAGGTGTAAAACCTAAGCCATTTGAATGCTGAGCAATAGTCAGTTCTAGGATACTACATTTGCACATACCAAAGTGTATACAGAACTGGGGAAATCTGTAACAGTACACAGCAGTCCCAAAATCGGAAAAAACCCCCTCTAAGTCACCATTACTGTCTTTTGTAGTGAAGAAGCCTATTAATAGCTTTACCAATAGCAAAATACCAGATATAATGAGAACACAATCTTGCATCTTTTTCTGGTTGGCAACATCATTTCTACCTACAAAGTCCAGAACTACCTTACTGATCTTAGGAGGATGAAGAGCCAGAGAAGTTATCACTTGGCAATATAATCTTCAAAGCTGTATTCTGCCTCAAAAAAAAAAAAAAGTCTCTCTCAACCAACCAACCAAAAAAACACCATCACCGAGTACCAACGATCTTTGCTTGTCTTATGTTATATGAGAACGTGTCTGCCAAGACTGGTGTCATGGAATTCCAGACAATGTATAAGAAGAGTAGAAAGCAGGCCAAGGCTGTCAAGGGCCACCTGAGTTTTATGCATCTCTAATGTGTACAGGAGCAAAAAAAAAACTTAACACCTTCTTTGTGTTTCTGGACATAGTCCTTTGGACATAGTCCTTACAGAATTTGACACCGGGTTATGATCCACTTGTCTCTGTGAAATCTGCTTGAGAAACGTTACAATCGTATCGATATTTCCAGTCTAGCAAGTAGCACATGTAAACACTACCTAGAAACCCATCAGAATTTCCTGGAAGTGTGGAAATTACTTATGGCCCAAACAATTAAGCAGATAAAAAAAACCAGAGCTGTTCGATCCTCTGGTAGACAAGTCTGCATGAATCAATAATGGTAAAGGAACTATCAGATGACATGAACTTCTACAACTGAATGCAATGGGAAGCAATGTCATTTAGTAGCTCAAAGAGCATTTCAGCTATATAAAATAACACGCTTTTATCCTTGTTATGGTCAACACATCTGAAAAAAGTGACAGCTTGAATATGTAAACTGTAGCAGTATCAGTACTAGCACTAGATTTTTAACATGATCTTCTCAGTTGGGGTCAAGCAATGCCTGGCTGCTCCATAGTATAGGCGATTGCAGCCATTTCAGGATCAATTAATTTAATGAAGAATAAAAACCTGCTATATGCATTGCCTGTCAAACACAATGTCGAGTTGGCAATTACCTAAGAGGAAAATTTTGCAGTCTGTTTTGAAGGAAAATGAAGAGTAGGCAAGTGCAAGAGTAACATGCCTGTTCTGATGAATGCTTTTTATTTGTTATTATTTCAGCAGGCAATCGGGAAACGAGACTTACCTCAACTATACTAATCATATGAGGAAGCAGGCGATCCATTCGAACTTCCAGTAACATTACCAGAGCACGGCAAACATTTTTGCGTACTTCAGGCTCCTCATCACCAGCCAGTGCAAAAAGATTCTGTTGGAAAGCAGTATCAGTCAAAAAGCCTCAGTTCATCTAGTTCTACTTGTATTTGAACTGACATTACTGGCAAACTAAAATGTGCAAATAAGTACTTCTGTACTCTCCCACCCCACACCTCAGAATATCATTTTATTTCTTAAAGACATATGATTTAGCAAATGAACTATTCAGATCCTCAATGTGTATTATACACATAACCAAAACACTGTGTAATAATAGCACTAGTACAAGAATAGTATTTCCTGGACATTTTTTTTCTCCTAAATATAAATTAAATTCTGAAGGCAGAAAACTCCATCAGAACACATAGCAGCAGCAAATCAAAAACTCTAGACAACCCAAAATGCCACCTTTCTAATCCATGTTCAGTAGCAATATTCAGAGAGACCCAGACAGACTCAGTGACTCATGATTGTACTGCACTTTCCGTCATGCATGAGTGATGGACTGCTACCATTACTTTTACATCTTTATGGAACAAGAGTTTCCTCTACTTATGAAGAGAAAGCATCTTTCAAAATACTATTTTTTGGACTTGGAGAGTGCTTAGACTAATCAACTCTGAACACAAGCACAAAGAATGAACTTCAATCCATGGAGACTGAAGCTCAGAACAAGCAATCAGAAATGGGGAGTTTGGGCATAGAAGTGGTTGAAAAACGTAATTCAAAACTCTTGATACGTAATTTGACGTAACCCCTCAGCCAAGAACACACACCTACCTCAATAAAAGAATCTATGTGCAACATAAGAGCTTGAGTTCTGCTGATGATAAATTGATTGACGCATGCAACAGCATGAGACCTACAAATGGAACAGTTAAAATATACATTTTTCATTAGATAAAAACATTTTCTAAACTGTATGTAGGCATCAAAAACATTAGGAAACAAATTACATTGTCTAAACATCATCTGGAAACAAGAGGGAACAAATCTGCACATCTATAGTATTACCAAGTGAAATTACTAAACCACATTTTAAGAATGACCTTGTTCTCTGATATAGCTAATAAATATTTTAAAATAAAGCATTCAGTAAATAAAAACTAGAGCAGGATAACTACACCTGGCATATTTGTTCCAAACAGATGTAAGGATGTTCATTTTTTAGTATATGATGATTATTGATCTTCTCAGATATTAACAATTCCATACAAGTCAGCATGGTGAAATTTTAGCATGCCTTTCTTTGTTGTTAAGTCTCTAACTACCTCTGCAATATTTTTGGTATTTAGTGAGAATATGTGTTAACAATATAGCTGTAGCTTAGAACAAACACTCACTGGTGTGAGTTCACTTGTGGTAGAAACATACTAAAACATGAAGCACTGGTTCTTCTATTCCATTTCATGCAAAGCCATTACTTACAGGTCTTTTTCATTCTCAGAGATACAAAAGTCAAATTCCATAAGTAAAGGCACAGGGCAAAACTACCTGCAAAAGCCTTTGAAGACTCACTGAAGTATTTTTACACATGTAACTCCAAATTTCTATTCTGTTCAGACATTTCTCAGAAGACTGTCTCATAAAACATTGTTCAAAAGTTGTCCCTTGATAGATTTAAATGAAGTATTTTACTGACACTGCTGAACAGTTTTCATACTTCAGCACTACGTACTGAAAGCAGGCTGCGTGTCAGCAGGTGGCCTGCTTTAAACTTGAAACTGGTTTAGTAGTCTCAAAGACACAAACATTGCAGCATAAGAAAAAAGTAAAAGAACGTATAATGTGGTAAAGAAAAAAAAGCATGTTTTTCTCCATTTCTTCCAGCTTCAAAGAAGTATTAAGTTTATCTTTCAACAAGAGCAAGTTCATGTTTTGTTACATATTTTTCTTAGTGCGCATCTATTTTAAGCGAGTTTCTACATCTTATTTGAATCCTAGCATGATATATTCAAATTATACGCTTCCTCTTAGTCTTTACCATCTACTACTGTTGGCAATAAAGAATTGCCACCTCCAAGTCGTGGAATCTTTCAACATAATTTTCCAGCAGGAGTTACAGAATGCATTTCACAGGATCACAGAGAATCAGAGTGGTTGAGGTTGGAAGGGACCTCTGGAGGCCATCTAGTTCAACCTCCTCTGCTCAAGCAGGGCCACCTATAGCCTGTTGCCCAGGACCATGTCCAGATGGCTTTTGAAAATCTCCAAGAATGGAGATTTTGGCACCTCTGTGGGCAACTTGTGCCAGCGCTTGGTCACTGTCACAGTAAAAAAAGTGTTTTGTGATGTTCAGAGGGAACCTCCCGTGTTTCAGTTTGTGCCCACTGCCTCTGGTCCTGTCACTGGGCACCACAGGAAAGAGCCTGGCTCTGTCTTCTTTGCACCCTCCCTTCAGATATTTATATATATTGATGAGATCCTCCAGTCTCAGCTCTCAGACTTTCCTCATAAGCAAGGGAGTCTATTCCCTTCATCATTTTCATAGCCCTTTCCTGGATCCTCTCCAGTATGTCTATGTCTCCCTTGCACTGGACAGCCCAGAACTCTGGCCTCACCAGGAAGATGAGGGGATGGAATCACCTTCCTTGAACCAGCTGGCAACACTCCAGCCCCGGTTACCAATACCATTCTTTGTGGCAGGGCCATACTGTTGGCTTATTTCAGTGTAAAAGCTACTGTTCTTTGTAATGAATATTAGCAATAATAATTTAATTCTGGAATTTTTCTTTTATCCTATACTTCTGTTACTTTGGAGAGATTAATATATTTTTACAGGGAAAGGATGATGAATCTATTTAATTTAATTAACCTGAAAGGTAAAGAGCTAAGTTCTGGTGCGGTTAAAGCAGAAGAAATTTTCTGCAAGAACTCAGAAACTATTGTCAGCAAAATAATTTTGACTCTCCCATTGCTGAAGTCCTTACAGAAATGAATGCAAAATTCTTCTTTCTAACCAGATTATTAAGTTCTAACCACAGCATTGAACTTTTCGTAATATGCAAAAGTTTAAAAGAAATAGTTCGATTTTCAGCATCATAGGCTGACTGTACATTTCAAAGATGTATAAAGAGGCAAGATAGTTGTATTAACTAAGCAGATAAACATGGAAATTACTGATGTATGGAATCTCTGTGGATCTCTGCAGGATCATAAAAAAAACCCACATGTTTGAAACAGATCTACAAAATGGCAACCTTGCTCATATAAATAAAATTTTAACAGGTAACTGTAGTACAACACCTACACCTACCTTATTTTTGGACTGCTGTGCTTGAAGAACTGCAAGAACTTAGGTATCATGATATTGAGCGGTCGGTCCAATACATCACTATCTAAAATTTCAGCAGAATCTTCACAGATCTTCTGAAGAGCGCCAAAAGCACCCTGTTAAAAAAAAAAAAAAAAAAAAAAGAAAGATAGAAATGTCTTATTTTACATTCTGAAGAAAGCAAAATTTTAGGCTTTGTACAGAACAGGTAATTTCAGCACAACACAGTAAATGCAGTTAGTTAATACAGTAAAAGCAGTTAACTAAATATTGAGTTAAACTGAAACATCCTTAAAGGCTTTTTATTTAAGCATCTGCATCCGTAAGCTCTCAAGCTGCGTCAGTCAATAATGGCTAAGTGGCAATTTTAATTCTAGCATTCAATCGTATTTGGTGATTGAATGTAAAAGCTAGTTCTTACTTGAGAAATAAACATCCAGGTGCAGAAATATCCAGTTTAATTACATATATAATTCTATTTCCTTTCATAGTTTGTTATGGTGCTAAACGGAACTCTGGACATGATGGTCAATTTGAGTTTAATTTTCAAGTTTTTTTCCTTTTGCTTGAGAACACAGCACTAAACCACCACAAAATAGCATGGCATCTTGGACCATTATCCTGTCTCCGAGGATTATTTTATACAAAATGCTTCCCAGACTTTCATAGAGACTATCAAGCAATTAAAACTGTGTGATCACGGATTTTTTTTTTTTTTTTAACCAAACAAGGCTTTTTTTCTCCTCATATTTTAAAACAGTTAATTCGCTATTTATTTATTTTCCTTCACACACACTGAACAAAACAGTTCATTTAACCCTGATATAGCAACGACAGATTGCTTTTCCAGACTAAGTTACAAGAATTAACACTTCTCTTAAGCAACAGAAAAGATTAGGTAGGCATCAGAGTTGTAACTTCAGGACACTTGTCAGCTGAGATGCTATGACTATCTGTCTCTAGTCTTATTCTGCTTTCAGCCAAAGAAAATAAATTTGTTTCAATGAACTTAAGAACACGGAATGCAGACAGAAGAAATTTGATCCACTGAGGAGAATGTATGTGCGTGTACATGCACGCACAAAATACTACAGATAGACATAGCATATATGAAGAGAAATAAAAATAATCAAATTCAGACTATAATCTTCTATTTTCTATAAGTCTCCTTACCTCACAGGTATTGTAATCTTCAGAATCCAACAGGCTGCAAAGCTTTGGTAAGAGTTCAGGCCAATTCTGTAACTCCCCTTTTGAGGCAATGGTTGTTATCAGAATGCCTAAAGGAATTGTAGGGATGAAGGAAATTAGATTTCACATACCTTCACATGTTTCATACCAATTTCTCTCATTTTTCTCCTCTCAAAGACCTGAAGACTTAAGAAATTTCTTGGGTTTTTAAGAACTGGTAAGCATAAAAACAGGAAGTACATTTAATTACAAATGGTATTTGAAGGAGCTTGAAGTGCAAAGGTGGGTTGCTCCTTCCTGCTCCCGTGAAGGACTCACACATAAGAAATCAAGCACAAAGTAATTGCAGTTAAGGAAATAATCATGCCCAAACACTGCAGGGCAGCTTTGGCTCTAAATTTACTAAACATTGTACAAATCTTGACCTCCAGTAAACACAGAGTATCCACCTCAAGTCACCTCTTCTTTATTAGGATACAAAAGAATGAACGTGGGATTCTGTAATTCAATAAACTTACAACCCAATGGTAAGTTTTGTGTTCACCACTTCACTGTGCTTACACAAAATGTTAAGGACATGTTCCAAGACTGAGATATCTACTAAGAGCTTACACACTGGCAGGTCATCCAGTGATCAGCTGTAGAGGTTGGCTGATTGAGATCCAGCAAAAAAACAGGTCTGCCCAAAGAGTCACTAAGTCTGTTTCCAGCACATACAGAAATCTCAGGAAAAACTAATTAGGCAACATGAACAGGGAAGGCTGCTTATAATCTAGGACTGACTGCATGAGTCCATTTTGCCGCAAGACAAAATTAAACAGGTAGCATAATCCCTTATGCTACTGACAGTTACTTCTAATGAGTATGAACACAGAAGAACTTGGTACTGTTACAAGTAGTAATCTCCCAAGTGACAAGAGAGGAAAAAAGCTTTCCTAAGTTTTTTTGTTGAGCTAGTCACAAAAAGTCATTTTTCTTCAGAATAAAATGTTAAAATTCTTGTTAAATACACAAGAACACCAGACAACATTACAGAGCAAGGGACATTCTGGACAAGACACACAGTAACTAAAATACATTTTGCATCATGTTTCCTTTGATGCAATAGACTGGATAACCCACAAAGACCAAGGGCAAAAGTGAAGACAGAGGTAAAAAACAATTTTACAGCTCCAGAAGTAGTTTGTATCCAGTTCTCTCCATAACTGCAACTAAACAGAAAAGATTCCCAAAAGCCTATGGAGATGTACGGAGGCTTAAAGACTGCATTTCTCCTGAATATTATGGTCCTGCAAAGATATCATATGTATTAATAGAAAATACCTATTTTACTGTTACTAGAACTTAATGATCCGCTTTTTAAAATTTAAACTGAACTTCACAAAAAGAACAAAATAAATGAATTGTCTTGCCTCCTAGTCAAAGTACTTAAATTGCAAAATTGCCCCCCTAACTTAGATCTGGCACAGGCTTGTTTGTAGACTTAACATGGGTTCAGAAAGGAACCTAAGAATAAAATTCCTGCAACTCCTCTGGACTAACAAGTGACAGAAGTTCTATTACAAATTTCAAAAGGGTAGGTAGGTCTAGAAAAGAGCCAAATGGTCTGACTACACTTTGAATCTGTGCAAGCTTTCACAGCTGAAGGAAAGACTACTTGAGAACTACTTTAAGTGTTGTTCCAAAAGGCTTACCCTAGACAACAACAGGATAACCTAAGAGGAAATACTTCCAGATGCATAGGAAAGAAGGGACCTGAGGCCACTGCCCTTTGCAACAGAGAGGTAATACAGTTCAAACCATACAAGTCATTATGAACCTTCTGTACAGGTCTGCGGAGAAGCCATTTCATGTTCTGTTAGTGTTTTTGAAATTATGCAGAGAAATTTTGGTGCAGACCAAAAAAAAAAATCACAGAATGGTAGGGGTTGGAAGGTGCCTCAGGAGATCATCTAGTCCAACACTCCTGCCAAAGCAGGTTCACCCAGAGCAGGTTACACAGGGAAGTGTCCAGGCAGGGTTTGAACATATCCAGAGATGGAGATTCCACAACCTCCCTGGGCAGCCTGTTCCAGGGCTCTGTCACCCTCACTGTAAAGAAGTTTTTCCTCAAGCTTAAGCGGAGCCTCCTGTGTTTCAGCTTGCGCCCACTGCCCCTCGTCGTATCACCGGCCACCGCTGCAGAGAGTCTGGCCCCATCCTCTTGACACTCACCCTTTAAATATTTATAAACATTAATAAGGTCCCCTCTCAGTATTCTCTTGTATACGTTTAACAGATCCAGCTCTTGGTCTCTGCTCATAAGATGCTCCAAGCCCCTCCCCCTCTTTGTGGCCCTCTGCTGGCCTCT
>NW_010325374.1:0-256 GCF_000700745.2 Antrostomus carolinensis | reverse complement strand
TACTCCAGATGTGGCCTCACCAGGGCAGCGTAGAGGGGGAGGAGAACCTTCCTTGACCTGCTGGTCACACTCTTTTTAATGCACCCCAGGGTACCACTGGCCTTCTTGGCCACAAGGGCACATTGCTGGCTCATGGTCAGATGGTCATCCACCAGTACTCCCAGGTCCTTCTCTGCAGGGCTGCGTTCCAGCAGGTCAACTCCCAACCTGTACTGGTGGCTGGGGTTAGAAGGCTATCAGATTGGTCAAGCATGAT
>NW_010325373.1:0-20869 GCF_000700745.2 Antrostomus carolinensis | reverse complement strand
TTCTGTGATTCTGTGTGATTCTGTGAACTTGTAAATTGTGGTACAACATGTGGTTAATATCAACCTGTGAAAAAGTCATAAAAAATGTGAGTTTTCAGATTAACAATGCCAAAGGCATTTTCTTCAAGAGGAAGTAAAGGGACAGCTATCTTTTTTTTCTTTTTTTCTTTTTTTTTTTAATAGTTTACACACTAGACCTGCAACAGTTTGTTAGCAATTTACTGTTTATACACTCTCACTAATAACAGGAGACATTTGGTTTAGTATAAAAATAATGTATTTTTTTTCCGCTGTAAAATTTCTTAATTACAAACAGAATGGCACATACATAACAGTTTTGTTTTGTTTTGTTTTTTCCATTCAAGCTCTAACATCATAAAATTTTGTTTTGTTTTGTTTTGTTTTTTTCCCTTCAAGCTCTAACATCATAAAGCTATTTGGATGAAGGGACACTTAAGTTGTAATAAGTTGTACTAAATTGTACAAGGGTGTATTAAGTAATTGCTTTCTCCTAGATTGTGTTTACAATTTTAATGATATTTGAAATAAAATTAGAAACTTATCAGAAAGTGTCAAAACACTTTGCTGAGTTCCCCAAATGCTGATATATTTTCAAGGCTGTATTTTTCAAAATACAGACACTGTTATCAGTGCTACGTGTGAGTATTCCAGCATTCAAATGCATTAATGTAAAAAAGCAGATGACTCTTTCTCTATAGTCTGTAAAATGAAATATGATAAATGCAGCATTAGTGATAAGAAACTGTGCTGTGTGACATTCAAGAAGGGGAGTCCACCTTAAAAAATAGAAGATAAATTATTTTTTTCTTCTTTGTTATCTAATCGTGCTTCATTCATTCTTGGGTTGGATGAGATTAGCATGCTGGATCACATATTCAATTAAAAAAAAAACCTTAACCCTATTGATAACCTGCACTGGCATATCAGAAAAACGTACAGCAATATCATTCTAGTGGATTTATGGAACAAGTTGCCCTCAACACTGTTAAGACTGTAGTCATGTGATAGTTTAACTATGACTATTAATGACCAGGTCACTGGGCTGAGGTTATGCTAACAGAATGGGGCACAAAAACCTCTGAATTTGGCATGAGGAATTGTTGGACATGACAGCCAGCAACGAGCATTGGACAATAGGTAGGGACAGCACCAAGCAGATAATAGCATCTCACAGGTGGTTACAGGAGCCAAGACTCACAGATAACTGGAGGGAATCACTGAGGACCCACCACTAATACTATAAAAGGGCAAGATTACTTAGGTAAGGTATCAAAAATGCCAGATTTGGGTATGAATGTGACAAAATGGAGACTAATAGAGAGAAAAAGTAACTAAAGGCAAGTTGTTTACCTGGGAGAAGACTGGGACAGAGAAAGGAAGGTACAAGGGTGGCAAAAAGCAGAGTGAAGTGACAGGAAAAGCTATAGTAAAGTGTGAAAATCCTGTGAGTAGGACCACACAGGGGCCCCTATCAAGCAGCCTTGTACTTGCTCACTACTACTGGAGCAGCATAATAAATGAGACCTGTTCTTCTGGCTGTACAATAAAAGTTGGTGTGTTTCTGCAATCAAGAGGGCTGGGGTGGAAGCAGGGTGAAATGGAAGCTGTCCCTGTGTAAGGGATCACCAGATGGATAGATCGAGTATCCTAGTATCACCAAGCCCATGCTCATTCCAGGGTTGATAACATTCACAACACACAGGACATTGAATCTGGGTATCACAACAAAACATTGTTAAACTCTGAAGCATGGATCCCTTTCAGAAATGTTTAGTTTAATTATGTTCTACCATAGAACTACTAGAACTGGTAGTTCTTGTCCTAGAAACAAGGACAAAAACTAAAACACATTCCCCCTACTTCTCCCAAGGCTCAACTTCACCTTTTCATTCCTGACTCCTCTGCTGCCCCCTGCTCCCCCAGGTGGATGGGGATGTGGAGTTGTGGTCAGCCCCTAACAGTTCCTCTTTTCTGCTCTGCCTCCTCTCACTTCTCCAACATGGGTTCTCTCCATGGACTGCAGTCTTTTAGGAGAAACCTGCTCCAGTCTGGTCTCTCCAGGGGCTGCGGGGCAACATCTGCTCTGGGACCTGGAGTACCTCCTCCCACTCTTTCTTCTCTCAACTTGGTGTCTGCAGGGCTTTTTCTCTCATTTATTTTTCCCCACTCTTCTCACTACTACTACATGGTGGTTTTTATCACAAACATTTTTTTCCCAGAGGCATCTCCATCTTATCTGAGGGGTTCAACTGTACCCTGCGGTATGTCTGTTGGAGCCTGTTGAAACTGTGTCTGGCTCCAGGCAGCCCCAGCCTCTCCTCACAGAGATGACCCTGCAGTCCCTCACTGCCAGCACCTGGGCACCTGCATCCCATACATTTGAAATGGCACTTTTAAAAATCAAAGTTCACTTGATAAAATAGGGTTTAGATGATTAAGGAAGCTGTGGTTTCCTTAAGAAGAGTAGATTATATTCCCATCCTTTTCTATAACCATTGGATTACAGCTAAGGATTTCCAAGGAGTTAAGGATCTCTAGGGAGTTCTTTAATATTCTGTGGCAAATCTTTACATTTCATTGTAAAGACATTGCATCCATCTTAACTTCAGGACAGCTTTTGAAATATTTAGGTCTTAATTTTTCATGCTTTCTTAAATACAGTTCAATGCTGAAAGTGAATGTGCAAACATAATGTCAGTGATGAAAAATTATTCCTCACAGTGACACCTTTGTAACAGTTCTGTCAGAGAATTAAAAACCAAAAATTTGATTAAAATTAGGGACCTGGTAAGGACTGGGGTACATTATACACAGACACAAGCGTACAAACTGACAGAGATGTGTGTGTTCCAGTTCTTCACGACTTTCCACTCTGGTGGCTACTTAGCATACACAGACAGTGACTCACATCAGTCAGACAGCCCTTACAAGTAGTAGTTGAACTGAACCTCAAATATCAATTCAGATCTCGTCTAGTTTAATAACAGAATACTATTTTGCCATTAGATGTTACAGAAGGAAAGAGCATTTAGCTTCTGGAGAATAGCTGCATACATGCTGAGTAAGCGTTGTCAAAAATGACATTAATTGACACTCTGTCTACTATTCCTAGCAGAAAGGCAAGCACTGAACAGATGCTGAACAGATGCTGAATTATTTTTATCACTGACAGAGGGTTTGAACTGCATTGTTAATATACACGTGAAAATCTTGCTTTTCAATGATTCAAGAATTAAAAAAAAAAAAAAAGAAAATCAGTCTTTGTGATATCTTCTACTTACAGTAAAGTCTCTTCCTACTCACCATCAGTTGCATCATAATAGCTTTATATCCTTTCTTGAATCTGACGGGTTTGCCAGACCTTGTAATTTCAGACCTGTGTATCTTAACCTTGATTATAAGTATAGATAGATATACATATATAATAATATTAGTGGTACCCAGTTTCCCCTATATCTGTCGCCTGTGTCCATGCCCCAGACATCATACAATATTCCTAATCCTGATAATAGTTCTTAGAGGACATCTGCTTACACCAGTGTTTGAAATCCGTGGTGTTGTATGTGAGAGCTCAGCTTCCCAGTATAAAATCTTTTCCCCTGCTTACAGAATGAAATTGTAACAATTTAGTCAAATCAATTCTTAAATTGCTTTAAACTAGTGAATTCCCTTGTGTAAATGTTCTTAAATTTGCTTAAGGGTGGCAAAACCTGATGTATCTCATTCACTTTGATCTAGAATTTAATTATAATAAATTGATTCAAATTCTTTGTATACACTGGAACCTCAAGTCTAGCAGTCCAAATTAAATTTCACACTGCAGAGTCAACGGATCTCAATTAAGTTAGGACCTATAATGACACAGCAATATTAGAAATTACTTCTGAGAGCCCACAATCAACAACTGCAAAAATAAACAGATGTTTTTAATAAATACTAATTACTAGATAGTATTCTGAAGATTTTATATGAAGGATACATTTTTTAAAATTTTGAGCAAACAAGGCTGGTGATATATAGAGTAACAAATTTTGAGATTATTATGACAAAAAATAAATATATACCATGCATTTTTGCCGTCTTTCTTCCATTTCCAATTTAAATTTTCCTGGTGACTACGACTGGGCCCATCAAGTTTGGCACAAAACTGAGAATGAAGACATGCATGACCATCTGCTAGTAATGGTTCCAGTTCTTCACGACTTCTAGTTCCCATTATGTGCAATAAAAAAGTACCTGTGCTGGGACCAGGAAAATTACAGTTGAGAGAAAGGAAAAATAAAAATAAAATTTACAAATTCCCTTTTCCCAGAACCAAGAACGTGGGGTTTTTTTAATCAAGAGAAAAAAAATAGTCTTTCTACCTTTTTACTCTTCATCCTTGTTTCCAGCTGCTTTGAAATTGTTATTGCATTCAGTCAAATCCATTAATATGTACAGCCTACTTTCAAGACTTCTTCTCAATCCTCTTTGGATTGAGGGTCTGTTTTGCCTACACTCTCAGCAGCTTTGTTTCATTCTTCTGTGTCAATGGAATTTAAAATATAAAAAATTATTTTCCTAGTGGTTACTTTTAAAGGCCTGTGTAAACCAAGGTGCGTTTTGAATTCATAGAGATATGGTCCCACACAACAGCAGTTGCTATGGGAGCAGAACACTGTGCTTTATAGAGACATCCTGAAAGAGGAAAGGAGGAAGAGTGTGCGTATAGTGCACAAGTCCAGTACAGGTTGGCCTGGACACTGATTGGCTTCAAGCACAGTGTTTAGTTCCTCAAATATACTGTGGTAAATTGCATTTATACATCAGAGGATACAAAACTTTATATTTAACTGAGTTCTATTTATTTACTTATAAGAAGATTTATGGTCACTGGGAGGCTCATTAACATTGATTTTCATAATCCCCACTTGGAATTAATATCTGTCCTTGATATAGGAAATTATCCAGAATTGATATAAATGGTTAGCTGGATTGATTCCATGTATATTTAGCAGAATTGTATTATTTTGTGGGAGAGCCAGACAAAAGACACAGTTTTCCTGAATGATTACAACAGCAGCATTATTAAAAAATAATGCAAGCATACATTAATGCAACAATGACAGTGCTAACTTTGTTTAAAATTCTAAGGTCAAAAAGGGACATTTGCAGACTAAGGAAACAATCAGCCCAGTAAAGATAAAATAGCATTATGTTTCCTTCAGTAAAACATAAAAGGTCTGTAATTACTTCCATCACTACCAAGGCAGTCTGTATATAATTTGAATTATATTTATATTTAAGATTTTATTAAGTTATCTCCCAATTTGTGCTTCAAATGTTATTTTAAAAATAATTTTAAAAAGAGATGGCCAAAAAAACCCCTCTAATTTTCTATTCTGAAGAACTGGTTTTAAATTATGTTTTCAGTCTTTTGACATTTGCAGAGATACCAATCTTTTAACTCCAATGTTTATGATGCAGGCCAAAACAATTCCTTTTTGAGTAGGAGCAAGCTCCAGGATTTTCAAACTTAATATGAATTTTCTCCCAAATACGATGTGCAAATTCTTGGGCACAGTAGGAAACAGGCCACCCAACTGGACTAGTGGAAAAATAGTCTGTGGTATCTAGCACCTCCAGTCAAAAGTATAATTTTACTATTTATTGTGTAAAGAAATTGTGACAGTTTGTATTGTACCAAGAAATAGTAAAAGTAAAGCCTAATGATTATATTTATTAGAAGAAGTCTACTATGGAGTTACACTCCCCTTTGAAATTCTGATTTTTAAAATGCACAAGTGTGGTGTTTTCACCCGCAGGTAAGACCATGCTGTCTTGTACTCACTCCCCTGCCCTCACCCACTGAGATAGAGAGGGAAATACAACAAAGGAGTCACGGATTAGAATGAGGACAGGGGGCTCACTCACCAGTTATGGTCATGGGTAAAACAGACTCGACTTGGGGAAGAAAAATCAATTTAATTTGTTACCAATCATCAGATTAGGATAGTGAGACAAAACAACCACATCTTAAAACACCTTCCCCCACCCCTCCTTTCTTTCCAGGCTCAAATTACTTTACTCCCCATTTCTCTACCCTCTACCCCAGCGGACAGGGAATAGGGGCTACAGTCAGTTCACCTATGCCTCTCTTTCCAGCATGAGATCTCTCCCACGGTCTACAAGAGTTCAGGAATAAAGTGTTCCAACGCGGGCTTCCCATGGAGTCATGGACCTCTTTGGGCACAGCTCCCAGCTCCGGCATGGGGACATCCATGGGCTGCAGACAGGTCTCTGGTGCAGCACACCTCATCCCCGCAGTCTGAGGGTCTTTCTCCCTGCCCTCCCTCCCTGTTTCTGGCATTGAATGTTTCCGGGGGGGGGGGGGGGGGGGGGGGCTTCTTGCTCATCATGAGCTCTTCAAGTCACAACTGCCCTCGGGAACAGCTTTCTTCACTGCTGTGGAGTCCTCCATGGCCTAAATGTAGGTATCTGCTCTGCCATTGAACCACCATGGGCTGAAGGGGACATTTACCCTTCCCACTCTTCTGCAATCCCAGTGTCTGAGGTTCCCCGTCTTCCCCTTCTTCCTCCTTCCTCATGGAAACAATGTTCTCTGTGGTTAGGCCAGTGGTCGTCTTTTGATCAGGTCAATGGCCTCTCCTCAAGATTCACTCCTCCTTACACTTTTCAAAACCTATTCTTCCCTCATAATTATTGATACAAAAAGGTGTTTCCCTGTCTCTAATTGGCTTAGCCTGGGCTGGAGGTGGATCCACCTTGGGGCCAAGGGAGCTTCGTGAATCTTCTCAGAGGGGCCATCAATGTTGCCCCTTCCCCCACTACCAGAAACAGCCCTCTCACACACAAACACAACAAAAGGAGAAAGATTCTACCAGTAGATTATTCTCAACACAATAATGAAAATTCAAATCTACCAGTAAGGTCAAAATATTATCCAGACTCTATGATACAGCATCTGTAAAATGAATATCTCTACTCCACTGTATTTCACAGATGTGAAAAAATCTAGATACATTTTCTTGCAGTTCCCAAATTGAATTCAATAGAAGTTATGACACAAACAATGTAAAACTAGCTTAAATTACTTAAATATTTTAGCAAGCATCTTTAATGTTCTCTTTCTATTTCAGTAAGTGTAATTATGCATAAAGAACAAGATCCGGATAAACAAATTAGACTATAGATTAAAATTCTGGTCATAATAAAGGCTACATTTTTGTAGATGAAGCCTTAATACATTTAAATTAGAAAGATACTTACTGGGTTATGACAATGCTGAATCAAGGAAATGACCAACACTAGAATAAGATTATCAAGGCTATTTAAGAGCTTTTATAAAATAACTGCCTGGGTGTGCTTAATTTAAAAAGTGTCCTAATATAATTCCCACTGGGAATGCAGCAAGATCTTTTAAAAATAAATAAATAAATAAATAAATAATCCAATATTTTACTTTTTCTAAAAGTGATGTCATCAGTATGATTAGTACTATTATGTAGTTTATGATGTTGAGAAATCAGTGATGTCTAAATCCAGTACTAACTTTAATTGACAAAACAGAGAAACCAAATCTGTTGTATCAGGTGGTTTCATGTCTTGGACATATTTATGTGATAGATTTATCTAATGACTGCTTTAAACGAAAGGAATCATTTTTCTTTTCTAATTGAAAATACTAATTATCATTTGCTACATTTCCCTTGACTTGTTTTTGGTTTTGTTTTTTTTTTCCTTTTTAGTATGTAAAGTTAACATTCCAATTCCCAAAGAGCTTAAAAGTCTTAAAAATGTATGAATATGAATAAATAACCATGTATTATATTTGTTAAATATAGTAGAATTAGGGAAATATTCAGGTGAGTGTACTTAGGAAGGAGCAGGCAAAGGCCTAATAACAATGGTAAGAACTAAGCATCTGCTTCCCCTTGCATAAAACTGAAAATTAATTTACTTTTCTATTTTCAATTTCAAGTGACATATAATATTATGGTAGTATTTCTATAGAACAATATCTTCCTGAAATCTGCAATAGATATAAAAGTAATATTTAATATTATAATTTTATGAGATTTCAAATATGTTCTATATGGAATTAGGTCCTTTTTCAACAAGGCATCTATGCATGTGCTTAATCTTGAGCTTTTGGGTTAAAGAACATCCCTTAGCTGAGACCTAGTATGAATCAGTAAATGTGATGAAATCTGTGACAGAATTCATTCTGCACATATAGCACATATAGCACATTCTCTGAAAATGTGCTATAGGTTTCCAATTTCAGAAGAGTTTAGCCAATCCTAATATATGGAAACTCAAAGGCACTATGTAGGCTTAGGCACTCTCTTAAATCTCACAAAAGGTTAAATTCAATTTTCTACTTTTACATATAAAAATAATACATAGAAGAGTTACTTAAAAAAAAAGACTAGGAAAAAAAGTCTTGACAACTACTGAACGCATCTGGTGTCAGCTAGCATGTTGGTTTTGCAAAAAACATTCTTTCAATACTGTCCAGATAAGCCAAACCACATCCCACTAGATTAAGGTTCTACTATTTGTAGAGAAGTT
Source organism: Antrostomus carolinensis (assembly GCF_000700745.2). NCBI lineage: Eukaryota > Metazoa > Chordata > Aves > Caprimulgiformes > Caprimulgidae > Antrostomus > Antrostomus carolinensis. The sequence continues at coordinate 12,274 of NW_010325373.1, read as the reverse complement.
GTTCAACGGAATAATGACATCATATCCTCAGTGTAAGTAACAATGCCAGCCAACACAGTCTTTAACTGACTTCATATCTACCAAGACACTGAAGGATTCAGTAGTTCAGTGAAATGTAAATGAATTCAAGATCTGCTTGTAGACTGCAAGAGATAACAAGTGAATAGGATGTCAAACAGAAGCAAGAGAAAGCGGAAAGTTGAAAGGAAATATTAGGGTAATCTCATTTAAAAAAATAAAAATAAAAATAAAAATCTGAAAAAGTCATTGCTCAAAAAAACCCAAAATATGAATCAGCGCAAATAGTGGAATTTTTCTGTCTTTCAGTTCATCTTGCTCCTGAAATGTAAATTTGGTCTCTATATGTAGCAGCATGTCTATATTTAATCACCTTAAATATTTTCCTGTAACTGTCCTCTATGTTATAAACACAAGAATCCAAATTCGTAACTGTACTGATATATCTCTTTCTTCCCACATCTAGAAGAAAATGTTCCTCAATCAGGCATATTCTTGTTTCCTAGCTTTTTGGTTTACTTTCAGCAACCAATGAAACTTTTGGTTTCTTAGACAGCAGTTCAGCCAATTTTAATTCTGTTACCTGAAGAGGCAGAGTTCATATGTGAGTCATCTTTCTTTTACTGATGTATTTTCAAATTACTGTCTTCAGGGTTGAGGCAGGTTGTAAACATACAGGCATTGCAAATGTTCCTAGCTCAAGCACCAGTTGCAGCAGTAGGGATATCTTCACAATATTTCCTTTGCCATTTATGAGTTTGGGTTTTTTTCATAGTCTTTAAATAAAGACTACTAACCATAAACACTATCATATAGTGTATTATTTTCTCTTCAGATCACCAACCAACTCTTTTTGACCTTTGCTTACTGCAAAAGATGCTTTTGTGAATCCAAAAGTCATAGGCAATTCATGTATTTGGTTTATACTAGGCCAGTGTTAAGTCCAGATGCAACAGATTTTGTCACACAGCAGCAATTCCCTTGTAGTCATAATAGTCAGCAGTAAAACAAATTACTAATATATGATTATGACCATTGGTATTTACAAGAAGGGACCCGAATTTCTAATTACACTCCTTAAAAGTTTGAAACAAATCAGGCTCTCTCCACTTGTGAATTACAAATAGATTAACATGACTGTCTCTTTTAAAGAAAGAAAAGAGCAAAAGAAAAGCAAATAAGGATGGTAGCCTTTTAAGACTGAATCAGACAGTGGAAGAAATGACATAGTGTACCACAATAACAAATGTCAGGTGACATGATAAAAAATTAATGGTTTCTGGAGAGAAGCTTATTTCCTTTGTCGTGTGCCTTTGTTACGTTTCCTTATCACTGATGCATTAAAAGTAAAGTCACCTGGATCTTCCCAACAAGGCACTTGTGTCAAGATTTGAGAAAAATCTCTTTGTAATAAGTCTCTAGAGTTAGATATCATATAAAAAAGAGGTCACTGTAAACTGACCTTACAAACCATCCACCTGTGTGTCTCATCACATACTGGCTTCTACTAAATAACAAGAAAAAAAAACAAAAAAAACAAAACAAAACAAAATCCCTAAAGATTTCAACTTCCTCTCCTTCTCTTAGCTTAGAAGAAAATACAAAGAATTATTTGCTTCCATTTATATAAAAGTGACATAGTGGACATTTTATTGTTGTTTTTCAGACAAAGGATGAGAGACATCAAAGGAATAATTTTGCTCATGGGGTGATAAAAAAATAAGAATACTGTAGATGATAAATTCTAACTCCATTGCTAAATAAATCAATGTTATTAAGTGTATAACAGGCGGTCTAAAAAAATGGAAATAAAAGCTTACTTTTGCTTTTGATATTTGTGGATATAGCAATGGATTAGCTCTTTTTAAATACCTGATGGCAATCTGAAAAAAAAATATTAAGTGAGAGAATCTATTCCTCCAGCTAAAAATCTTTCCTTTTGCAGGATGACTATGTATTAGTACTTATATATATATAAATATATACACACACACACATATAAAAATCCTTTTTCAGGAAAAATATATTGTGAAAATTTCTAAAATTATTATAGGTGTCTGGTCCTCAATACCATAGAGACCTGGATTCTGATTAAGTATAATTACCTATTAAAACCATAACCCCTGCAACGAGCTCTGTGCAATAAAGACAACAATACTGTTATCAACAATGAGCAGCACAATGTAAGTATTCCTATAACTATGCATATTGGGATTCTAGGAATTTTCTACATTGTAGAGGAGACTGTCCAATCTCATTAATCATTCATCCTAAAGACAGGATATGCTAATTATTCTGCTTTTATTATGCTACTCCAATGCGACCATCTCAAAAACATAATTGTTCCATTCCAAAGCACTTCAAAATCTCCTTAAATGAAAAATTGTGAGGAATGAGGTGGGGAGAGGGTTTGCCTAAGGGAGATTTTTTTTTTTATTGAATATCAAAAGACTTGATCTAAACTGTTCTGTGCTGAAGATTTTTCACACACAAGCTATTTTTAGAGCTTAAGATACCTCTTGTTTTATTGTTGCAAGGAAGGATAATGTCTAGACAACTCTAACATACTGAAAAAGGGTCAAGACTCACTCTACAATTGCCAGCCCCATTTCTTTTAGTGGAGAAATGTCAGGCATTCCTAGAGAAGAATAAGGATTAGGATGCATCTAAATCAAAAGGGAAGGAAAAAAAAAATAGTAAAAGTAAATTTTAAAGAACAATCTTTGTAGAAGAAATACTCTCAATGAAACCAGGTAAAACACTATTAAACTACTTTTGAGGGAGTAAATATTAACACTCTAACTTCTTGCTTTCTGTTTTTCTCACTAGATACAGCCGTAGATTATATTTATGGAAAAAATAAAAGAAACATGTTATGAATGTTTCTAATATTGGAGTTTTTAGTCAAAAATATATAATAAAATTTGTATTAATACATACCTAAAAATGAAAATCCTGAGAGAAATTTATGCTCTCTCCTTCCTCTACAGTACCCTACCCCTGCAGTGATAACATCATGCCTTCACAGCACTAGGTCAGTGCTGTGACCCTGAAGGGTGTCAAGATTTAGTACATGTTGAGGAGATTTGTAACTGCTGCTCTGAGGTCTTTAGATGTGCAGCATCTGTGCCACTGACCAGGAGTTACAAGCTTCCAATTAATATTAACCTTTTATTTTTCTTTAGGAGAAAATACCACTGAGTATCTGCTATTTTTTTATATATTTTTTTTTTTTTTACATTTTGAGAATACTTTTCCACTTGTAGAATAAGTTCAGGTAGTTGTTTTTTTCATTCATGACTTCTTACATTTCATCACACAAATGATGAATACAGGTTGTCTCTGACACACCTGGCATTATCTAGTTTGTTTTGGACCAGAAGCATTTTGACAGCTGTAACCAAGTATCTGGGTTCAAAAAAATAATGCTTTTCTCTGTCTATAAGTGAAGGTTTTGGCTGAATGCCACATGTTGAAAACTCTGTATAATTAATTCTTGACATATTGAACTTAGAGTCCAAGGAATTTATTCATTTTCAAAGTACATAATTAAACTCCATGACCTTAGAGTTACTGCAAGCTAGGAATGAGAGTTGTTTTGCAGAGATTTTGCATTGCAGTTGACTTTAGGTGAAAAATCTTTTCTGGCATTATTGACTCATTTATATAAACAGATCTTCCTAAAGAAATAATACTCATTATTAACAAACAAATTAACTATAAATGAAAAAAAAGAAAAAAAAAAAGAAAAAGGAAAAAAAAAGGAAAAAAAAACCCACGCTACTTCAATTACATTAAGGCTGTCACAAGATAACATAGGGCCAGGCTGATAATAGATAACTAAGTCTAAAACATGTTACTTCAATCGTGGTTATAATGCTGACACTCATACTACAGCAAAACAAATCACCATGATAATTGGGGAGATTTTAATTTTACTTATTAACATTTTGTGTGGCATAGACCTTCTGTAAGCCAGGAACATGTTCTTTAGATATGTGATCAAATGTTTTTAACACATTGAACTAAGTCACACTAAATATTTTTTCTGTGTAATTTATTTATGCAGACTTCTTGACTTTTTCAAGACCAGAATCCTGAGTACAGAAATAATATATAATGCTGTTACTTAATTTTGAAAAATAAAAAGAAAATTTTGATTATACTGTTGCTTACTGTCATAACTCTGTATTTATTATAAACTATTTTTGAGGAAGCATCGCAAATTTATTTAGCACATTTTGTCCAAAATAGCTATGCTAGCTGAATAGTGTGAAGGAGTAGATCTAACCTGAGATATTGCCTTCCTTCCTACATTGAAGATTAATGCTTCCAAAAAGATGAAACCAGAAGTACAAAAGTATGATGTTTTCAAAGATAATTCTACTAGTGGCAATCATGATTATTAGATGAAAATAAATAAGTCATTTTCATTATCATGTGTCCTGAAAGGAAGCAAGATTCACTGTGAAGGAAAAGCATAAAAGAAGGAAAATTAAAGGCTTTGAAAAATTAACACTGATCCCAGAGTGCATCTGAACTTTTATTTCCACTGTTCTGTCTCCAAATATCAGCTCATATTCTGAGATCTTTTGTCAGTTGATAATACTGAATTTAATGCAAAATAGACCAGACTTATGTCAATCAAGGATTTTTCTTACCAGAAAAACAAAACAAAAACAAACCCAAACCAAAACATTTTATATCTAAATGTCCTTGTCACTTCTAGTTCTACTGCTTTGTTGTATGTAAACTCACATGATGGGTGTCATCTGGACTCTGGGAGCAACTTATTTTCCCAGACAATAAAAAGAAAGACAATTAAAAGACTAAATGAAAATTTCTCCTGCTTCCCTTGCCAGTGTTCAAAACCAAAGAAAGACATATAACTTTTGGCCTCACATAGCAACTGTAAATAATGCTTATAAGAAAGAAAATTAATTAAATGGCAAAAGAGGTAGTACTGCATTGTCTCATGTGTTGTGCTTTGCCCTGTAGTGGTAAAAAATAGAAAATTCCACACTGTAGATACCTACAACATATTAAATCAGCCATTGCAAAACCGATTAGATCCTCTTTCAACTCATCCCTGTTGGTGTTTTAAGACCAGAAGCTGCAGGTGGCTTCAGCCTTAAGCAATTAATTCCTGACCTTGAGTGAAGATAAAATGAAAATAAAAGAAAGCAAGAATGTGTATGAGACAAGATAAGGGATGGCTTTTGTGCTGTAATCAGTAACCAATTGGAAGTAAAAGAATGGCTCTTGAACAAGTGGAATTATCCAGTCATGTCAATTGTTTAGGCACGTGCTCATCGCATGTGTGGTAAGTGGTAATGAATCAAAAGTGAAAGAATGCCTCATGCTTGGGGCGTGGACGAGGAAAAAAGGATATATAAGCAGTACAAAGCTTCAATAAAGTGTTGATGCCTGATGCCTGAACACATCTCGGTGTTGGTCATTTCATCCGCTGCACATCCCTACCTGTTAAGCAACTGATCTTGGCTTTCTGTTCTATTTACCATTCATTTATAAATTCATCTACAGTTTCTCCAACCTATGCAATTTTATTGATCCTATTGTCCTATTAAAATCCCTTACTGACTTAGTGTGTCTTACATCTTTATCCCCAAATTTTAAATTCTACTTCATGTTGACCCTGCATTTATTCCCCTAATACTCCTTGGATTCTGCCTAGCTGAACCGAATTATCAAATCTTCCTTCCTGCAGATTCATTCTGCTAATTGAATGCTTCCCTGCGCTAAAACAGGCACCTGAGGTTTATTCATGTCTTTCAATTCTAGCATAAGACTTTCAGACATCTGTCAGCCACTAGAAATCCTTTCCTAACTCAGTTTTTCTTCAGCGTTTCTTTCTTCTGCAATTCACATAGTCAGTATTTTCTGAAAGTAGAGGACCAAAGATAGTTTTTCTTCTGCCCACAACAAGAGTTGTGTAATCAGAGACAGGGAGAATCAGTGAATATCCAAAACAGAAGCATTGTGAATCGTGGGGAATGCCCTGTTTGACTAGTTTGAGTGTGCACATCAGGTTATGCATTATTAGCAGAACTCTCACTATGAAGTTTTGAGGTTTACCCTTCATCAAATATAGCAGTCTGGTGTAATAATTCTTTAATTAAGGGAGGTTCATGCCTCTCAGTCAGAGGACATCAACATTTTTGCAGCCACAAGGACAGAAATCTAATTAAAAGTCTCCAATTACTGTTTATATATTATTGAAAAAATATTGGAGAATGGAAAAGAAGCATGGTTTTGTGAGACCTTAAACTAGAATTAAACATAATCGTAGATTCAATTACCAAAGATTGAAAACTGCAACGGATGTCTGGAGAATTAACAGATGAGCAAGAATGTATTTTATATAATTATCATTTGAAAACGCCAGTAGCTTGTGAGAGATGAGGAGTTACTTACCTATTCAGTTTGAGCTGTTCCTTATTGCCATTTGAAAAAACTCACTCAAGAGCAGACACCACAATACATAAACAGAAGTCGTTTTAATATACCAATCTGAATTTCAGCATAAGTGTCTTTTTTTCCTTCACTGAACTTTTAAATGATTTTGTTGGCTTTCCAATAAGCTTACAAAAAAGGCTCCAGCTTTATTGATTTCTCAGGAGATTCTGATGTTCTGCTCCATCCTCTCTTTAAAACAAACAGCAGCTGTGGCTAGGAAAAGGAGGAATTAACTGGTATAAGTGATAGATAACGGGATAATAATGATCTGAAGTTTATTTTAGGCCAAATGGTTTTTAATCTTCTGTTTACCACCCACCAAAAGTTTTAGTTAAGCTTTAACTATTGTTGATCTTGCTATTTATTAGCAAGCGGCTCAGCATGTCTGCATGCCGTTAAAATCAACTTTTGCTGATATGCGATTATTCACTTTCAAATTGTATCAGATCAATTGAACAATAGGTAGAGTAAGATGCCATTTTCAACTTCCGTAATTGAAACAGATTTTGCCTAAAATAATACAATATTTATATTTTCAAAAACAGCCTGTGATTAAGAATCTATTTTTTTTTGTTGGCCTGTGTTGCATGAAAAGGGTTGGCAGAGCAATTTAGCAGGAAATAAACCCCCTTGCATTCCAACTCACCCTCAGATAACTGGAGGAACTAGGGGTGGCTAGGCTTAGATCCTGAGTGATGCTCAATTGATCGCTATCGGTCTGACAACTGCGAATGCACCAAATCGTGTGCTGCACTCCTGTGCCCACAATTTATGGACTTACACAGCTAAACCTGCAGCATTTAGCAGTGTCCCACTGAGCACAGGTCAGTTGGAGTGGCTGGTTACAGACAGACACAGTTTGATGAGACACCACAAGTCTGAGCACATCAGTGTCGGATCGACTTGATAGTGTCCCGCACCCGTCGGTCAGTGACAATCTATGGACACTTGCGGCCTCATCCCAGCAAGAAATTGTGCAGCAACTCTGTAAGCAAATGAAAGCACTTTAATAGAGCAACAGGATTAATACAGGTTCGTATGGATTGCCGGTGATAAACCACTATCTGCAGAAATAAATTATTGTACTGAGGTTACAAATTACTGAAACTCTTAATTGTAGCAGGATGTTAGGTTATTACAAGTGCTGAATTAGTAAGGATTTCTCCAGAGTTTTCTAAGTGTCTGAGAGAGGAGTTCTCAGCTGAGTCTAAGTCTAGATCTAAGTCTAAGTCTTACCCAAAGATGTCCCAATGGGGGGAAGAGAGGCTCGGCCTGTCAGCTGGTCCCAGGGGTCAGAGGTCTGGGATGGAGTCATTCCTGACTTGTCGGTGATGGCATCTTCCCTGACTTATGGTGCCTTCCCTAATTGCCTCCCTCCTTGGGGCTATTCTTATACTATTTTTCTACCTGCAAGGTGAAGCCTGAGTGACTTTAGTCATACCTTTACTGTGACTGGCAAAAGGCACTTCTATTCCCATTTTATGGCAGAAATTATCAAAACTTAGAAATGCTCTCCATAAGGGGGGAAGAGGAGGGTCAGCGGTATGGAGTTATGGTTTTGTCAAGGTCCACAAAGGGAAGTAGTTGTCAAAAGGGGCTCCAGCTGTTGATCCAGAGTCACAGATAGACCATACATCAAGCTTTGTACCATGCTGCAATCGAGACAAGAGCTGGAAAGCAAGCCTCTGCTGTCTCCCATCTCTCATTTTTTCCTTGATAAGCAGCAGGCCTAGTAGGGAGGCAGCCTTGGAGAAGATTCTTCACATGCCAGCTGTAATTTTCCCCTGGGATCGTTCTCGGAATTGTACCTTCCTTTAGTGTGTGGACACAGACATTTTCTGATTTTTAGTTACCTCCAGCAATCACTCCACAGCCTGAAATGCCTCCCTAATTCTAGTATGACTTCTTTACTTCTAAGCAGTCCTTTGAGGTACTGAAGAACTTTTTCTTTTCCTTGAGAGATGGCTTACAGAGACAGCTTGAGAGAAGTGTCTTCATTTCTTGTGCACCTTACCTTACCTATAGTGACAAGTGAACTCTGTTATGATGGAGACATGAATTTGTCGCTACAAGTTCTTACAAGCTGTTTTATCATAGAACCTTAGCAGCTGTAATCTTGTATAGCCCTTGTATAAATCAGACCATCCACTCATCCAAATTTCTGTGACACAGTTAATACCTGTTCTGGAATAAATCAGATTTAATGAAAAAAAAAAAAAAAAGAAAACAAAAAACAAAAACAAAAAAACAACTTAATCTAAGTGGTCTGGAACAAATTGTCTAAATATAACAACAACATGGCAAAACAGATGTTTTTTAAACAAATACATTATCCTTCTGTTGCCTGAAATGTGAAATGAGATTGGATTTAAAAAAAAAAAACACCAAAACACACACAAAAAACCCCATATTGTGGGGCTTACTACAATGATAGTGATTTACAGGAAGGAAAACTGAAACAGGATAGAGATGGCCTAAGAGCTTTGTAAAAATATGATATTTCAGCATATCATATTTTTTATTGAAACATTTATTTTTCATTGAAACATTCATACTTCATGTATTATTACTAGGTTTTCTGTATGTTCACAGCCTCAAAATAATACAGGTCCTTTTACCATGGTAGAGTAGTGCTTTTCAATTAAAAAAAAATAAAAAATAAAAAAAATAAAAAAAAAAAGAAAAGAAAAAAAGATTTGATGTTTTTTTAAGATAATTTATTACATTTCAGGTATTTTCATTTTCCCCAAAAGTCAGGTAAACAATTTAGACCACAGCCTCTAGAAGAAAAAAATTCTCTCTTTTAAAAGTGACATTTATAGGGCATATGGTGCAGCTGACATTTCTTTTTCTAACATTAATTGTTAATATTTTCAAAAAGATAAATTACTTTTCCACATCTTAGCCATTGCAGCTGCACAAAGAGATAGATCTGTTTGTTTCTGTTTTGTTCTCAAAGAGTATATTACCATTAATATTTTGTATACAATACAGGGCTGTTGAAAAGAGGATAAAACTGCTTGAGTTTTTTGACTAGTAAATTGATATGACACCACAATAAAAAGTCCTTCTTTAAAGCTAAAGGTTACTGTGAGGTACTGTCCTGGTTTTTAGCTGAAACAGAGCTGGGTTTCTTTTACAGTAGTTAGAATAAAGCTGTGTTTTGCTTTTCAGCCTGGGACTTGTTATGAGGGAAACATTGATAACACACCAGGGTTTGCATTTTTGTCACTGGAAGTGAAGGACTTTGTGTTCTGTTAGTCTACAAATGCAAGACCAAAGGGGGTGAGGAATATTTAAATTAATAAGCTAAGTTGACATTTAGATATGCCAATGGGATATTCCATATCATATCACATCATGTCCAGTGTATAAGTGAGGGGATCTCTTCTTCTTTTGGCTCTCTGACTTTCGCTCGGGCTCTCGCTCTTCTGGGATTGTGGTTTTGGTTCAGGATTGTCGCTCCTCTGGGATCGTTATCTGGGACCGGGACGGGCTTAGTCTGCGGGTGGTGAGCAGTTACACTGTGCATCATTCATTTGTATATTTTGTTACTGTTATCATTATCACTACTATTTTAATATTAGTATTATTTTAAGTTTTCTTTTATTTCTATAATTAAACTGTTCTTATCTCAACCTATGAGTCTCTTTATCCCTGCTCCCTAATCCTAACCCCTGGGGGTGGGGTAGAAGTGGGTGAATGACTGTGTTGTCTGCTAGCCAAGGGCTATCCCAGTGTAACTATCACACATATATACCATCACTAATTTGATGTCGGTTAAATTACTGTGCAATATTTTCATACAAAACTACAAAATCTGTAAGATCCACTATAATGCACATTTATGAAGGGCTCTGTGGAGTTTCAGATGTTTAAAAACTCTGTCCAAACTACAAATCAAATTAGGAGTCTATTCACGAAAATAAAGTTTTAGCTTATAAAATCTCAGATGCTTTAAAACTTACCTTCTGTGTCTAGAGAATTTCTGAGAAATATTGAGCAATTGAAGTGCTGTTTCTTGGTTCCTACTCCTAGGCACTTCTTCAGTTTATCCACATTAGTGAATGTGATCAAGCTGAAAATTCTACTGGCTTCATCTTCCAAAAGGTCAATACTTCAATCGGTATTTCTTTCAGCATTGAGTTTTATTAAGAGAGTCCTTTTTATGAAGAAAACATGTGTGAGGATCTCTGTGCACCTATGGGTCTACTACAAGTGAATATTGTGGGGATTTTTTTTTTTTTTTTTAAATAATTAAAAAAAAAAAAATGAGGAACCTAAACTTGGAACTTTCTTGCTCTTTGTTATTATACTGCAAATAAAAAAAAAAAAGAGGAACCTAAACTTGGAACTTTCTTGCTCTTTGTTATTATACTGCTTATGTCTACTTATTTTGCCTATATCACCTTCTCCATTATGAATTTCACTTATGTAGGGTAAAGGTAGATATGTAAACTCATCTCATGTCAAAGCTCCATGTACACTTAGGCATAACTGAATATATTTCACAGGAAATGTCTTCCAATTTACAGTTCTTTTTTATGAAAGTTCAGAAACTGTAACTCAGACTGAGCTGTTGAAAACTGAAGTTAAGCATTGACAGTCAATTTGCAAGCCAATCATAACCAGGAGTTATTTATTTAGATATTAATTTCTGTTTCTTATTACCACTCCAACATTTTAAGTGAATTATGTGTCTGAGATTGTAAACTTTATACTTTAGGATTAGCAGTGACCTTCAGAGCTACTTGTCCTCCAGACTGAAGATATCAGAAAGAAATTCTTAACTCACTGCTTAAAATCCCATTCTTGATGTCAAGACAGATAACAAAGCAAGGGTAAATCTTTGGTCTTGGATGCTCTTATTATAAAAAGATAATACTGGAAATATAATTGTTATAATATATGTATATATTTCACATCTCTCACTTGACACATCCCTTTACATCCAAATTTGTTATTCTCCAGGTTGGTCAGCAATGTCAAACAGTGCAACTTAATAACCTCCCATAGAATTATTGCAACATAACAAAAAGTGGTTTACGACATCAGAACATGCAAGAAAGCAGGTAGTAGTATGATGTTCTAGAGGATTAGAAGAAATATTGCCTTTGTTTCTTGCCTTGGGAGCCTTTTCATTAACTTCTACACCATTCTATTAAAAGAATAATAGAAAACTCACACATTAATGGTGTTGTATGACACACAAGACATGACTAAGTTTCAGTGCTATTGCCAAAAGCGTATTGAAAGTAACCTTTTCTATGTCTCGGATAATGCTGATTGTCTGGTTGTAAGCTGAACAAGGAACAGCAGAGGATTAGAGTAACAGAAGAAGAGCAAAGGATCTGTACCTAGGAGCTTTCAGTAAGAGAAGATAAGAAATGGAAGGGAGGGATTTGTAATAATGTCATAGGATACAGTAAATTGTTCTCTATCATCATCCTAATGCTGTCAAGCAAAATTTCAGGTTGCACTTCTATAGTATATTGTAATAATCAGCAATCTTTTTTTCATTGTCTAAGTTCTCCATTGTATTCAGTTAGTAACCCTGTTGATTCATAGCTGCTACTTATATTTTATGGATTATATTATCATTTTGCTATTATTATTGTTATCCTATTCATTAATCCATATTTCCAGTCTCCATTTAAAGCATTTTGTTGATCACATATTTACCCGATTTAGAAGGAACAAACCTTTACACCTTGCAGTCTAGAATTTGGCTTTGCCTACTAGATGTTCAGAAATGCTGATCATGCTGGTTTTTTACAGT
>NW_010325372.1:0-15410 GCF_000700745.2 Antrostomus carolinensis | reverse complement strand
TGGATATGGCAATGGGATATTCCATATCATAAAACATCACATTCAGTGTATTAATGAGGGTCTCTGTCTTGTGGGGGACCTCAGTGCAAAAGATGGAAGAGAACTGATGTTAATACTTATTCTTGTGGTGATTAGAGCTGGGGGTGGAGGATATTTTAAAGCAATTTTAATGTGGGTGTCACAGCTTTTAAGGAATTCCTAACTACTACTTATCTTTTGAAATCTTGACCTTATTCCTCTAAAAAGCACATATGAGTTTGTCCCTGGTCAGGTGTAAGCATTTGAATGATACCTCCTAACTGGTGGATTACAAACCTTTTCCAAACCTCAAGTTTATATGTTAGCCCATGATCCTATTCTAAATCCTACGTGTGGCAGCCTGATTAGAGCTGTATCACCTAAAGAGCAACATCATTGTCACTATTTACATTTGTAGGTAGAGGTGTTACTTCTTGCAGATTAAAAACACTGGAGAGGCAATCACAAGGAGATTCCTTAGTTTTCACAGAGGAGTTGAGAAAAAATTGAAGAAATATCATGAAAGTGACTTAATAGCTGCCTCATCAGATGCGATGCCATATACTACACTTAGGTGAGGCACATTACTGCAGGTGACACTTGAATTTTTTTCTGTGAGCAAAAATTAAGGGCCAAGCAGTAAAATTGTTTAGGTTCCTGCTCCGGCAGGGGGATTGGACTAGATGATCTTTCGAGGTCCCTTCCAATCCCCAACATTCTGTGATTCTGTGATTCTGTGTTTTGGTGCTGGCCTGCCTCACTCTGTTCAGTCTTTATCAGTCCTGCCACTGCCCATGTTGTCTTCAAGTGGAAAGTTAATGGGACTAACACATAATCCATGAAACCTTTGCACATCATTTCAGAAAGTAAGGCCATCAAAAAGTTCATGCAGAGTAGACTGCTCCATTCAACAACAAAGTCACATAAAGCACCAACTATTCATTCAAAACAAACACTTAAGAGTGCTACAGAAAAGCATGCTTTACTACAAGCAGCTCTAGCCACATTTTTCATTTCATCTTTAACCCAAACCTTTATCATCAGTGCAAGTACTATTCAACTGTTATAGGAGATTAACTCTTTCCTGATAATGTTTTTTTTCAGCCTCTTTACTGATGTCAAGAACACTAAGCTGCTGTATCTCTCTATTGCACCTTGTAGAAGGTGAAAGACAATAAAGGCTTGAAGTCAGCCTCTTCTGAAAAAAACAAAACATACACATTTAAAGAATTTTTTATTTTAAAATGGACTATGCTATGTTAGTCACTGTAGGTACCTCAACTTAGCTGTCCATTTTACAGGAGGGATTTTTATTTGATTTTCCCATGCTAAATCAAGCAAAAGGAAGAATTTACAAAATCCTGGGTGGCTCACGGTTTCAGGGATTTTTTGTTTATAGATTGGTAGTAGTTATTCAGTAGGGAATAAAACTGCATCAAAGTAGAATGACGAGAAATTATCTAGGATGCCATTATGTGCATCTGATCATCCAGTAACTTAGGTACTGTGTTTGGTTCTGGGAAAGGCAATATTCCTACACAAAACCCAAGCTGTATTCCACCCTCTGCCCCAAACCACCCATGAAATAGGCAGAAGTCAGCTTGGTCATTTGAAGTGTTTTATTCATCAACAGACCCTTCCAGTTGCTCCATTTTTCAAATGGAGACTGATACCCTTTCCCCATAGTATCATGGCAGGGGGAACTGGAGGTTGTGCAAACACTCTCATACTCCAGATTTACAGCAGACACAGACGGCATGAATTGCTTTGCTGAATTAGTTATCACTTTTTTCTGGTTTTGCCCCGAGTCATTCATGTTTTCTTAAAATACTTTGATAGACATGAAAGAAGGCCCATCTCAAAGGCAGAAGTCAAGAAGAATCAGAGTCAACTGCCTAGAAAAGGAGTCATCAAAGCAGTTGGATGGACATCATCTTTAAAAAACTATTTTTCCCTTTACTCTTTTAAAAAAAGAGTTGGGTGGAATTCAGTGCAGTCCTTAGGCTGCCCCTTCTCGATGTATTGCCTCAGCCCTGGCCCTGGGTCAGTAGTGCTTGAAAAATCCTCACTTGTTAGAGGTTGTGCTGTGCCCTGTATGAAAAAAGCTGGTGTTCCCAGTTCAGTTCTTAATGGACAGGTGTTCACAGCACAAAACCCTCCATTACAATTGGCCCTAATTAGCACCTTTATCAGCAGCCTCCCCAGAGAGGCCAGAGAATGAGCAGGCTTGGAAACTGAGCCGCCAGCCCAGCTCATCGCTAGAGGTGAGCCCTCCAGGTCAAGGTTGAGGGGCAGTGTGAGGAAGCTTTGCTGCTACTGCCTGGGCTCTAGCTGCTCCATGAATAGAGGACTTCAGTCTTAGGACTGTCAATCTGGCACCTTTCAAAAGCACTAAATTCACTTAATTAACAGACAGGAAAAAATAGCCTTCCCTAGCAACTCTTGCATCAAATGGCACTTCTGTTACCTTATATTCTGGGCACCTAACCCTATTAGCATTGCATTGTGTGTTTCTGTTGGAGTGCCTTTATGTACACACCAATCTTAACATACACACTAATGTATGCTGGGAGATTTAGCAGCATTTTAAATCAAAGTGACATTATCAAGTAGAATTTATGGCTTATTTTTTTGTATATTCCATTATCTGTTATACCCTCTCAATTCCACAGAGAAGTATTTTTTCCAATATTAATATTCCTTTTTTACATACCATTAAATCACTTTCTCCTTTGAATTTCTTGCTTCCCCTGATCATTTTGTCCTCCTTCTTTCTCTTTCTTGGTACAAGGCAACATTTTGCATTGCTGTGTTTTCACGATAGATCAGTCTATTGTTTGATCTATCAAACAAAACAACTCTACAACATAGCAAAAAAAAAAAAATGCCTTGTTTTCTTTCCAGAGAGAAACATTTGTTATTTGTACAATAACATAATATAGAGATAGAAATTATCTATTTTTGCCCTGTCCTGAGTGTGATTGTTCATAGTTATGCAATTCTTAGGGCGACAGGCTTAGCTTTATGGCACAAAGGAGTCTGCACTTCAAAAAAGTGTTTTAACATTATTTTGTAGGTAAGTGGAGTTTTCCTGGTATAAAACTCTGATTTCTCAGAAATCTTGTAATATATTTCCTCTAATACTGTTCTGTGTTCCTGTATTTATTCCAGTAGATAATGTTGCCCAATAATAGTGTGTTTACTCTTCAAGTGGAACTAGATAATTATGCTCTAAATTAGCTATCAGTTAATAACCAAGCTATACTTAGCAACTTTTATTTTTTGTCTTAGAACACCCTTTCACATCTCCATTTTTGTTTCATTTCTTACAGCTCTCCCTGGATGATCCAGACCACGCTGGTAAAGAAGCACCTGGAAAGCAACCAGTGAGGTCTTTCTCAACTGTCTGTGATGTCTATTGAGTCACTTTCCTTATTCTGTGTCTCTCTCTAAATGAAAATCTGGAAAAGACTTTCTCAGCTTTGAAAGTTTTAGGTGAAAACTATTCTGAATATACAGAGTAATTTTGTGAGGCTGTGTGGTCTGGACAGTAGGCATTCTATGAAGTAAGATTTACTGTGTATATGTATGTCTGTGATTTTTTTCTTTTTTAGTGTCTTTTTCTCTAGGTTATTTTTCTATTGGAAGTTCTGTGGATCAGGAACTCTTTTGCTATCTGTTTGTACAGAGTCTGACATAAAAGACTCCAGGGTTAGGTGCACCACAGTATTATACAGTCCAAATTAGTCTAATAGAGTAACCCAGTATTCCAGATGAGTTGCAGCAGATTATCTACTCACCTTTGTTTGTGTAAGGAATCCAAGCTCACAGATGTATTATACCAAAAACTCACACTTTCTTTTCAGAGCCATGGATGTTGTAGGAAGAAGCTGTTCCTTCAAGAAAGCTAGGTTATCTTCCAGATATTTGTGATATATTATCTTAAAGATGACAGAGCAATACTTTTCCCAGTGAAACTGCTTTTTATTGTGACCAAAAAGCAATCTATTTTTCACACTAATCCCTTCAATTGTTCTTTCAAAAATTACATGTAGTTATTTAGGACATGTGGCCAGATTATTTAAAACACAAGCCAGGTTTGAATTGCTCATTCGAATTAGAGCATTGTCTTCATTCAGAAAAGATAGAGAAATAAGGAAGAGCAATACAAATAGGAGGGAGATGAGACATGTAAGATAATTAACAGAGCTGCGTGAAAGCTCTCTACTGTTAATATTTCTGACCAAACTCTGTCCTGACTCAGGAGCATCTTGCTTTGCCTGATGATAAATGAATGAAAAGTGTCTGTGCTGGAGGTTGAATGTTGGTGCTCTCCAGGGCTATTTCCCAACACTTACTGCTTCTACCTGCAGTACCTAACACACATCAGATATCTTGAGGTAAAATCACAACCAATATAAAGTACATTGATTTTACTGTGTAATAAACCTACATATGCCAGCATTAACCCCCAGTGATCAACTCTGGAACTGACTGGACCTAATTAGCTCCTGATCTTATTATCTTTAATGACCTATTTTCCTTTTTTTTCCCCTTTCCTTAAATACTTAATTAAACTGTTGCAAAAGTTCAATTTGTTTTTAAGCAATGAAGAATGGCATCAAACTATAGGAATATACTGTCACTGTTACAATTCATTTCCTTCTCTGGGATTTTAACACCAGAGAGGTTACAATACTAAGAACAAAATCATTTGAATTATGTTGTAAAATACTTGTCAGTGAATTTTATTTAGTGAATCATTCCTGAGTTGATTCCAAGACCTCCCAGTTTTGGTTGATATTTTGTCAGTATTCTTCAGTAAACAGTCATCAAGAGTTCTTTCTGAAATTTGCTTGGCCAAAACTGTTCCAGTTTTGTAGCCGATTATGTCAGCAATATATCTTTTGTCACAAGACTGGGCGACAGCAACATTTACATTTGCAAGAGAATGATCAATGAACTCTGAGTAGCAGGCAACAGGTTTCCAGAACTCCCCATCACTGGCACATTTTCAGGGGAGGCAGCCAGTCTACCTGTCTTCTCCAGCAGCAGGAAGAAGTATGCATGCCCTACTCCTGCTGAGTCCCAGGCCTTTTTCCTTCCAGGCACAGCAGGATTCCTGTGTTAAGGTCACAAGCAGGACTTCAGTGGAAAGTAGAGCTCTCTCTTCTAAGATTAGTCTTTTTGCAACAAGCCGTTTACCTTATCTTAGTTTCTTGGAGACCTTTCCTCTCATCCCTGTTGTTTCTATTTATTGTCTATGTTGTATTCAAACCTGTCATGGTCCAAATCTCTGCTGTGCTATTTCCCTTGCCCCTGTTCTTCCTTCTGATTACTTACCTTTCACAGGTCTCTGCTTTCTCCTCTTTTCATTTCATCCTAGTGGATGATAGCACTACGAGTTAAGGAAATAAAATATGGCACTCAACTGAAAATATCGCCACAGTAACCTCAAAACATAGTGAGTCTGAAATAGAGCAGAACTTGCTGAAGACTTGATGGAATGTCACCAAAAGTCTCAAAATATGTAATTAGGCGAAGAATGTAAAAAGCATTTTCATGAGATGTATAGACGAAAGTTAATTAACAAAAAAACCAAACACAGTAGTGAGGAAATTTTATGTCCAATATCTGAACCAAAAGTATGTTGATAGGGAAAATATTTAAAAGTACATCATCTGTTACCTAAGTATCTGTAAAAAAAAAAAAAACAACCAAGTCTCATACTGCAGTTACATTAGAGATATAAAATATCTTTTGTTTTAGGCTATTTTCTAATCTGTGTTTCTATGAGACTAATTGAGAGCAGTCTGGACTCAATACCATCAATCATTTTAAGCACTTTAATTTTGGTTAATACTTTTCTTTGTTCATTTTTACCTTCATTTGTGCTTGATGTGACTCTAGGATTCTAAAAGGTAAATAATGTAATAATTAAACAATAATGCCCAGATTACTTTTATTCCTACATATTCAGTTCATGTGACTGACATGATTTTAGCAAATTGATCTCTTGTATAAAACTGAGTACTGTGAGAAAACACTCTTCTAGTAATAAGCACAGGTCTGAGCATTTCAGACCTTGAGAGCTAATCCTAGCTGCACCGTGTACTTGGTAAAATCTAAGTTCGTTATAAATAGTTAACCCCAGTGTACAAAGCAGAACATAGTTTTATACCTAAATGAATTATACCAGGTTATCAATACCAAAAGCTAACTGATTTCTCTGTGTATTACCTCCCCCTGTCAAAGACAGGGTTCCTTATGAGTCTCTGTTGATCCATTCGTTTCAACTTTCAATATATTGGAATGAATTTGACAGCACAGGATATGTGCATATTAAATCACATCTGTATGCTGCAACTTAAGGAAAAGGGGGTTCTGATTTATCTCCAGTAGAAGGATTAGCAGAATTCAAGACTTGCGCATGTTGCTTTCAAATGCAATTTTCTTTTTCTTTATAGCAGAGCAGTAAGTGAAAACATTAACTGAATTTTACAACTCTGGAAATTATTAGAACTTTTCTTTAAAGCAGGAAAGTCTAAAAGTGACCAGTAAAATGTTTTGGAAAAGGTCTGATGGGCTGAAATCGCATACAACTTTGGTCCTGTAGAAACCAAAGAAATTAGATTTTTATGCCCGCTGTGGGCTTCCCTTGGGCTGAAATTGGATGCATTCTTTAATCAAATAGGTCCCAAAAGAAGAAATATGTACATGGTTCTGATAAAAATAGCTTATTTTTAAGTCACATTTATGAATCCAAATGCACAACTGGAAACAAGGCCATGCAATGGGAATGAAGACAAGTATTTAACACAAAGTCAAAATTAGGTTTCTGAAAATAAGATTGTTAAAGTTATGGTGAACATGTGCAAATTGCAAAATATCAGCCAGTCTTCTCTGCTGCAAACTGATCTAAAGCAGCTTTCCTGTTTCCCCAGCAACCTTGAGCAATGCTAGCTTGTTTCTTTGGAAGTAAATTAAATGTGACTTTCAAGTAGTTCATTATTTCAGTAACCACAATGCCTTTTGGAAGCAAGGACATTCGATAAATCATATTAGGATTTGCTGCACTTCTGAAGGGAGGTAGATAAAGGATTTTTGCAGAAATAGTTTTCAAATCTAGTAAATTTTTTTAGAAATTACAAAAATTGTGTTTCTATTGATGTGAGGGGAAAAAAGAATAAAATTTATTTCTCTTCTGTAAAGAGAGCTAAATATTGTTTGGTGTGGCACTGAAAACCAGCAGGTCCTGCTTCACGTGCATACAGCCAGTGCAGATGCGTACAGCCCCTGGATACAGCACCACTCTTATTCTGTAGTAGAAACCTCTGCAAAAATGTTTTAACAGAATGCCCAAACTCAGCCTGGGTTGTGCAGCCTTCCGTAGCTGGTATACTGAGACATCCACAGCCTTTTCCATGACCCATTCTGTATCTCTGAACTACAATATCATACTCTTCAAGATATCTATATGATGCACAAAAATGGATACAAGATTTCTGTACTATTTTGTAGTTTGCTTCTGGTAGCAGTGCTAGAAGAAAGATGCAGACAAAATATCAAGTGTACAGATGAAGCTACTACTACATATTGCCTCTACAACAGGCAGACACTCTCCCAGTGACTTTCAGAGGCAAAGGCAGAAACCTTTCAATTTGATGACTACATATTTTTTAATTTGGGCTTCAGGCTTACATTGTGTGAATAGATTGCTTTGCCTATCCACTTGAATTTCCTCTTTAATTTCCACCAATCTGTAACTGGGAGAAAGTCAAGGCAGGGTATTTTTCAGTTCATTTCAGATTTGAGTGTGACTGAAGTTGTTTTGGTTCAGGTCTGATAGGAGCTCAGCAGAACTTCAGTTCATCAGTTCAATTTAGCTTTAGGTTGGAAAAAAAACCCCAAAGATTCAAAATGGGTTTTGTTTGGTTTCACTCATTCACAT
The DNA here is from genome assembly GCF_000700745.2 of Antrostomus carolinensis. Lineage (NCBI taxonomy): Eukaryota > Metazoa > Chordata > Aves > Caprimulgiformes > Caprimulgidae > Antrostomus > Antrostomus carolinensis. The sequence continues at coordinate 7,441 of NW_010325372.1, read as the reverse complement.
TTGCATTGATTTTCAGGAAGCTAACAGAATCATCATGGTAGAATAAACTGTCAAGCAATCAAAGCACTCAGCTTTGATGCTTTATTTTACTGGAATAGAAGGCTGTTAGAAACTAAAACATATTGGGGGGTTGTATTTTTTTTCCTCAAAAAAAATAATATAGACTTGATGAAGAGAGATTTTTTTAAATCAGTTTTTTAATGGAAGACAAAAATCTCTCATAGAAACAAGATATTTTTTACCAATAGAATTCTGTGTATTAAGAAACCTATCTTCTTCTGAAAAGCAGTTTCAAGGAACTGAGCTTATTGTCAAACCAATGTAGATCATGACTAGACCGGACCTAGCTGAGCTGATCATGCTATAAATGTTATTTCAGTTAGTTCAGTATATACAGTATTGCTATTTAAAAAGACCTCAAATGGAAAGAACCACAATAGAGAATGGAGCATCCATTAAACACAACACAGAATAACAGATCTCCCATCACCATAATTCATTACTTTTCAAAAAAGTTTCCTGGGCTGGAGTCTTGCTCTGTGTGGTTAGAAGAGCTGTTTTAGTAAGAACTGTCATCATCAGTTTGTTTTCCAAAATGTGATTTGTTGAGAAAGACATCAGTTTGTTAAAACAGAAACTGAGAGCACCTTCCACGTATGAGCACTCTGTTTCAACATACTTAGGTAAGAAATTTAACAGTTATCAATATGCCATTTGTTTTCATAAATAATTTACTTTTCCTTCTTAAGAAATACAACTTTAAAAAGATTGAGAAGTGTTAACATAAAAAAAGATATAACATATCTTGAAATCACCTAAAGACTTGATTGAACCAAACTGCATATTTTTCAGATTATTGATGTGGAAATATTTACAAGTGTTAAAATTTCCATCTCATTTAGGACAAAAATGTTGAAATATCTAAATGCAATAGGAGAGTAAAACTATTTCCCTTGCAGACTGATAAGTTATCTGGTAAGGTAGCAACTGCTGGGCTAGATGGTGCCTGTTAGTTCAGTACAAGAAATGAACCTGCGCAAAAATAATTTCTTCAGATTCACCTTTATCTTATCTGCTGTCTATGGACAAGTGTATCCCCTCTTAACATTTCATAATGATGAGTTTTGCCATTCCCCTCTTGAAAACCATTGAACTATGGCTAGGGTCTGTTATCACCCTGTTTAGGTGTTAGTACATGGGCTGAGAAAATGCTGCTATGATGTCAGCTGGTGCCTTACAAATGCATCCAGTTCAGGAGTGTGTACGTGTGATGCGCCTCATAACTGTGATCGTATTTCAAGTGCAAACATTGAAACTGAGTCCCAAAAATAAACCTCAGAAAAAGAAAATGCAAGTACGTCACCTTCAGCTCCAATAGATGAAGGGCAGCCCTTCAGGTGTTCAGACAATGCCAGCTTCTCCAGAAGAAAGCCACTCCAGCCCCTGCTATGCAGCTGGTCGTTAACAAATGTCTGTGCTTTGTCTTGGTTACACGTATTTGGAGCTAAGATACCAGGTGAAGGTAAATCTCATTCTGACATGTGGTAGCTAATATTAATGTTGCCAAACACACTTAACTAGTAAAACTTAGCCATGGGAAGCCAAGGGAAGCAGGCCCTCTCTCCAAATTACACTGTCAGTTAGATGGCAGTGGATCTGCCCTCCTCCCACCCTCACCCAGAATCCTCAAGTCTAGTGGTGTCCCTGAATATGAATATTTTTTGTAGTGTTCTTATAAGTGATTGCTTGTGGCATCTTATAGTCTTATCTCAGCTTGTGCAGCCCCCTCATGAATATTCTGTACATATGGAAGAGTTTTCTATATCATTGCCCATTAACAAGGAGGATAATCACTCATTCAGTTATCAAGAAGTCAGTGAAGGCCTTTCCTTGAGCCCTTAGTGCAAAGAATCATGGGACATCAAAGGAGGTTAAATGTGGCTGACATTATGATCATTATTTTTTTTCTGTGTAATTGCTGTATTATAATAAAGTTGATCTAAGATAAGGAAAAGGGGTATTAAAGTCTTTTAGGGCTAAAAGACCATATTAGTGACTCTTTACCTTTTTTAGTCATAGGACAAAATGCGTATTTCAACTGATACATATAAATGAGCATTCTCTCACTAAAACCACAGTCAGGTCATAAGTGTACATATAAATGATATATTATTACAGAAATGCTTTTAAGATAAGTTAATCCAAGGTAAATGCAAAAGGTGGGGGGAAGTATAATGATGCATCATTAGTAAAAACCTCAACACTGAATTTTAGGTTCAGGTTGAAAAGTGGTTTTCTTAGTCTCTAGAGAATTTGAACTTTTAAATAATATATTAATGCATTTTACCTGTCTTTTCTTAGCTGTTCCATTGTAATTTAGCCATACTTTCAAAAGCCTATGTACTAAATGTATTCATATACTCTAGTAGAACTTAGTATTTATAAAGGCAACTTGTCATATGTAATACAAAACTGGCTCATTTACTGTTCTTCTGGCTGTTCTGGATGTTTCCAACACTGCAGCAGTTAGTGAAACTAGCTGACTGTATCCACTAAGGACTTTAACACAAAATGAAGCTTACTTTAAATTCCATTGCTTGTCCCCAAAAAAGTGCAACGGTATCTAGTTGTAGAAGCATTATCATTTCTATAGCTTTTATTGCTGTAACCCTGAAAAGGGGCCATCAAAAAAGAAGAGAAACATAGTGTTTCTGGCACAAGGAAATCTCTTTTAGTCAAAGTGGTAAATATGTCTTGTTTTGGAACTTGGAGTTTTTAATTCTTAGCTCTAGGGTCTTTCCAAGTTATCCTGTTTTTTGTTTGCAGGAAAAGTTTCAATCTTCTTGTGCATGGTTTTGAATTTTTTTTTCTTGTGAATGACCATTTGGGTAGAAACTCATGTTTTGAAATATAAAGTTTGAACTAGTTTTGCAGTATGTCTCTATTTCACAAGCTTTAAGAAATTGCCACAGGAATTTGCTTCTTGTATCTCTTTTACATCTAACAATTTTTTTCAGTTGATTTCAGTAAATAATAGACTGCTGATTTCATGAGTCACCTGATACAGTTGTCCGCTGCCCACTGTTACTTGTCGTTAAAAGCATTCTCTAGGGCCCATAGGTTATACCTAATTACTTGATTCACAGTTCCTGCCAGCAGCAGTTTTTAGTGTGTAAAATCGATTCATAATCAAGGGAGAGAAATGTGCAAGGTATTAAAGTCATACTTGACTAGGAAAGCTTTCAGGAGGAATAGAGTAAAAAAGTTGTAAATATTTCCTAGTAAATGTATTCTTTGGGATCAATGAGCTATAGTAACTCAGGTGCCATGATATCAGAAACAACAAGAAATTTAAAGTCTGAGGAAATTATTATGTGAGGCAAACAAAAAAAGAGATAACCTGAAGTTGCCCAAGTTGACTGCTTAACTTGTAGTAACTTTGAACAATACACATACTATTTCACTCCACCTCTAGAGGTAGAGAAGCCTCATCTGAGAGAAGTAAGTTACTTAAGTTGTTCCCTTTCCCTGGCATGTATAACCTCCGGAAGACACTCCTTTTGGGGCATGGGAGTACTTTACTGTGCCTGCTATTACCTTAGGGGAATAATTTATAGAGTTTGAGGTTCAGTAAACTAACTGCTCATGGTCTCTATACACCTGCTGAGTGTAATTTTATCTTCTTGATTAATTGTCCACAAAATGCTTTATTCAGTTTCTCAGGTTCTCTAATTTTATTTTTTTTCTGATCTTTTTCTTCTGGTTCTTAGTCTTCTTTCCCAGTTTCTACTCTACCACTCACAATATTAAATAAATAACTTACTAGGTGAAGTAGAGAAATCACTGTTCATTATTCTGCACATAAAAAACCCAACCAACCAAACCAAAGAACACTTCAGTAAGGTAGCAAGACCATAGTTAAGTAAAGCAATATTTAGTAAACAAAGCAGAAAAAAAATATAAGACTGTTAAAAATTAGTGAGTCAGAAGTTTATTATTTTTTATTATTGTGTCACCTTTTCCAGGAGCTACTAGGACAAAAAAGAAGTACCCGTGGGAATGTTTCCAAGGGTACTTACTGCACGTTTAAACCAGGTGAATGATGACTTTGTCAAGTGTGTTAAGCTATTGCTGGGCATTGCCTGATCAAGGTGTAGTTTTCTGGGCTAATAATGTTTTTCTTTTCTATATACCATGACTTGGGCAGAACTGTACCTCCCCTGAACTTATGCAGTTTTCTCTCTATTAAATATTCAAGGGCATCATGTGAAAGGCAAAATTTTATCGGGTCAGTTTGCAGGCAGATTGAGCACTCCTATACAAATATTTTTTGTTATCAAAATATGCCATAATAAATTTTCAGAACTATCTGCAATTTTGAGGCTCCATGCACAGTTAATAGAAAATAAGATTTCTTTAATAATGTTATCAAGTAACCCTCATCTGCAGAAGTATTATTGAAGGTCTTTTTTAAAAAAAGGGAAATATTAACTACGTGGCTATGAACTGGTTAAGATTGCAGACTATATAACAAATACACTTGAACATACAATTCCAGGTTTTAATCTAATTGTAAATAATCACTTTCCCAACCAATATTACTGTAACAACAAAAATTTCAGATGTTCACTTGGCCCTACAGATCTTACTAGATCTCTACTATAGCACTCTACCATCATAGAAGTGAAACACAGAGCTAGATTATTTCTTTCATATTGCAGTTCTTCCTTGTTTTAATTCAATGTTCAGGATTAAACTACATTTCCCATCAAGCAATGCAGTCTCCACCCTGACTAAGAGAAGGGTGCAGGACAGCAGTCACAGGAAAGATTATTTTCAGTTCATCTTTTATTAGAGATTGTAATTAATCTCACAAACTCTTCTGGATTTGGAAATGTATTTTCCAAATTCCTTTCTGTTTTATAGATTTTTCTGTAGCATATCTGGGCAAATACACAAGAACATCTATTATATTCGGTGAGCTAGTCAGGGAAACGAAGTTATGTGTGGCTAATTAACTCTGCCTTAAGTGTTAACGATGGTGGCACTTTGGTGTGTTTCACAGGAAGACGTGCTAGATTGCATAATGTGATCAGAGTCCTTTTATGTGCTACAAGTTTTTCTGTAGCTCTTCCTTGTGGACTATAGTTAGATATGCGTTTGCCACACATTTAAAATTCAGCACAACTTTGGACAGTCAGGCAAAACTCCTGTTGCTAAGACAGTTACAGACATTTGGTTTGTTTAAAAAGTTTAGCTGTCCTTATTCCTGCAGTTTTATACCTCATAATAACCTCTGGAAAACAAGAAAACAAAATAAATACTTGTCAATAATGTTCAGCCCAACAATTTGTTGAACTACTTTTTATTTGTGCTTGAAGCATTTATGGAAATAGTCACAAATTTGGGTCAGGTTTTTTTGCTTGTTTTTAATTCTTTTGTACTTCTGATGGGGATCTTTTGTCTCCAACTTTTCAACCTGCAAGCTGAAGAATACGTACATTTTACTACTCTTCATCCTCACCACTCCACACATATTCATGGCCTGTAGCAGGCACTAACTCTCTGGACAGTTCTACTTTTTAAAGTCATAAGTCAGTGGGGCTGTACTCATATAAGTATTCCATGAAAGCAAGACAATCTGATGGAGTGGTCTCCAAATACTACTTTTGAAATGCTAAAAGTTAAGAAACATAATTAAACTGCGACTGCATTAACATTTATATAAAATATAAACCAAATGCTTATCCTGATTCACCAAACAAATTACAGTTTGAACATTATAAAAAAAAAAAAAACCACCCCGCTACTTATCAACGGCACCATTTGAAATTATTGCTAGTACTACAACTCTAAATGCATAAGATGCCTTAAATACAAACCCTGAACATTTACATACTGATTTCATGAGCAAAGCAAAAGGTATTTGCCAGTAACAGTACAGGACTCAGCATTTTTATTGTCTGAGTAATCCTGGTTCGCTCTGATATGAAAATTCAATTATTTTAGAACTGGTCGTCTCATTAAATTTTGACAAGGAGCACAAGCTCAGGACCAGCTCTAACTCTAAGAGGCTGTGGGTGCCTGACAGCTTCACGGTGAATTTTAAAATGTAGTATTTTTACAGGACAAGATTATCTGACAAATTTATATTAAAAAAGAAAAAATTAATCAAATACATTGTAATATCCAACACTGGTAACTTGGCCTTTTTGTAGATATTTTTTATGAAAATTTATTGCAAAAAAAGAGTCCACTGTTTATTGCATCTTTTCCCCCAAGCCCACATCCATGCCTTGTGTTCCACAATTGTACCAGAAAAAAAAGTGTGTCTTTATGTGAGCAGCGAGTATTTAGCCACTCATTGTTAGCATTTTCTACCATTCCTCAATTGAAATGTATTTGTAATCATTTTTATAAATATGATTTCTAACAATAGAAAATCTTTTTTTTAACCTATATATATATACCATTAGTGCTATCAAGGATTGTTTAGGCAAAATGGTTTTCATTAGAAAATGTCAGTTCATTGAAACTAAAAGTTTTCACAGGATCATAACAAATCTGTAAGACTTTCATTGGAAAAGGCTTCTCAAGTTTAAGATGACACACCATGGAACAGCAGACTGCTGGAGTATTCAGACTTAGGACCTGAACCTGTTCTACAACTGTGTGGAGTTAGGAGGCAGGGGTGGGTGGTGTTTTTTGGTAGCAGGGGAAGGGGCTACAGTGATGGCTTCTGTGAGAAGCTTCAAGAAGCTTCCCTGACTCCAAGGCAGACCTGCCTCCAGCCCAGGCTGAGCCAATCAGCGATGGTGAAACATCTCTGTGAATCCATATTTATGAGGGGAAGAACTGGTTTGGCTAGCATCAGGAACATCAACAACAACAAAGAAGACAACAACCTGAGGAGAGAGGAGGGGGGTGTGAAAGAGACAACTACAGATGCCTAGTTCAGAGAAGGGACTTTGAGGAGGGAGAGAGGAGTGGAGGGGGAGGAGGTGAGAGGAGATTCCACTGCAGCCCATGGAGGTTAATGGCTGAGCAGATACCCACATGTAGCCCATGGAGGACTCCACGCAGGAGCAGGAGGCTGTGCACAAAGGTGTCTGTGACTATGGGGAGAGCTCATGACAGAGCAGAAGACCCCAGAGATGCTCACACCAGAGCTGGGGGAGAAGGTATGCTGGAGTGGAGACCTGACTCCAGCCCATGGAGGACCCCATGCCAGAGCCAGGGGCTGCACCTGAAGAAGTCTATGACTCCGTGGGAAGCCCACGTTGGAATACTTTGTTCCTGAACTCTTTTAGCCCATGGGAGGGATCCCATGCTGGAGTAGGAGAGAGTGAGGAGACATTTCCCTGAGAAGAAGGGAGTGGCAATGATAATGTGTGACTGCAACTCCCATTCCCTGTGTCCCCCCTCCCCTCCCCCCCCCCCC
>NW_010325371.1:2426-27949 GCF_000700745.2 Antrostomus carolinensis | reverse complement strand
AAGTCTAGAAGGTTGGTCAAGCATGACTTCATCCTTCAAGATAGGGAAGGATGCAAGTTGTCTAAAAATTGGCAGGCATAAACTCTTCCCCTTTTTAAACCTTCTGCTCACAAGGAAGAGAGAAATCTGCATTTAGGAATAAGTATGTAGATCTAATGGCTTCTTCACCCAGAAAGGATATAAAAAGTTCAGTAACACCCTCTGAGGACTGTAAAATTCCCACAGTTTGTGAAATAATTTGGTTTCAGTCAAATACAGAATACTCGATTTCAGATATTATCTTGTTATGAGACATAATACTGACTTAGTATGGACCAAGCAGTCCATTCAGTATGGCAATATCAGTTCTCATCATACACAAAGAAGTTAATATACTATCTTTTAAGACTCTGGATCATACCTCAAGGCTATTTAAAAAGATAAATAAAAAAATCATACTGTGAATCTGTAACATAAGATTTTCCAAGTTTTAATTTCTGTCTTTCCCCCTCTCCTCTTTCTTTCACTCCTCCTTTTAGCAACCTTTGTTCTGTCTTTGGCAGATGCTCATAACAGACTGAAGCTTATATAGTCAACTCAGAAGACTTAAAGGCAAAAGATTTCATTGAAGCTTTCAGAACTCTTTCATTGTTTTTGTTAAATTCTTTGTAATTTATGAAATTTTGCTTCATTCAAAAAAAATTTCTCAGCATAATGAATAGTTAAAAAAAATGTTAAACTAAAACACCAAATACTCCTTTACTCACTATCTAATAGAGTATTACCAATGTAATTAATTTCACAGAGGTATGCAGGAGTACTTTATGCTACCTTAATGGTCCAGGGGGGCTTTTAGAAAATACTTTAAACGATTGTTGACTGAAATCCAATACAGTCATTGTATTTTGAAAACATTATTTGTCTGTAGAAAGATAAATGTTTGTTACACATCTGAAGGTAGGGAATATGCTAAGATGCTTCCAATTAAATTTTGCATAATTTTAAACAACTGTAATGAACTAGCAAACATTAACCTTCATCACGAGATTGTCATTTCTGGAATGTCTCAGTAGTTTTAATCTGTTTAAGAATCACTTTATAATAGCATATTCTGAACATTCACCAGCTAGATTCTTCCCTTCCCATGTTGGGAAAGGTTTAATGGACTTATCTGTGGCTAATGCAGAGGAAAAACATCCAAGGGATTTGGATGTAGTAACAGAGCAATGAATGAGGCTTAAGCAAACATGGAAAGTAACTTTCAGTAACTTATCCATTGAACAGTTTAAAATATGCTTACACACAACAACATACACCAAATTACTGTTGTGCTTTAGTGTCCAAGAGTACTACAAAAATTTTAATTTACTACTGCCATAAGAGGAAGCAACGCATTAGTCTGATCTGATGAGCTAGGTTGTCCTGTGTTGACCTACTGTGATACATCTCTTGAAGCTGATGAAAATCTGTGCCAGATGGAAAAGACATAAATTGCAGCTGCAGTATGTGACAGTTTTTCCCCCTACAGTACAAAGCACCTGATATTTTTTTCTTTTTTTAAAAAATACTGTTGTTTGAGAGGCAGATGAGTGTTTAAGTGTTTTGAGTCATCTTAACTACTTTATTCTGTCAGAGAACAATCACCGTTAAGGTATACCAAATTGCTGGAGGTGTCAGATTCTTCATTCAAAGATATTGAGGAGTTATACACTAAATGACTGGAAAGAAGTTCTGCTGTGTGGGTGGGGTGGTTAAGCTAATTTTATTCAAAAACTAGGAAGAAATTGAATTATTTGTGCTTGCTTTGATGGGCACAAGGCTTTTCAGACTAACACGCTCTACAAACCTTAAATCAGAGCATTTGAGTATATGAATGCATTGATTTAAAAGTTTATCTTCAGGAAATAAATTTTAACTACATATTAATTAAGGTTGAAGAGACTGAAACACAGGTTTTGAGTTCATTTTACTCTCAGGATATAACTTAAGTCAGCTCTAGATGTGCAGAAAAAATAATAGTAGGTAGCTACACCTTATTTCCATCATAGCTATATTTGCCATAGGTGAAACACGTGGAGTTTTTGTGCATTTCAATACAATAAGGTGTTTTGGTTAAGCCCCTTTTCTAACCTAATAAAATTCTCCTTAGGATCATTAGGGAATGTATTTATATCAAAAAAAGGCCACGTAAGAAACAAGGCAAAAGTACAATGAATCACAAATATTGATTTAGGTGGAATTGCTATTAGAAGGTAAATTTCTTGCAAAGAAGGATAATAGTATAGTATCTTTTATACCTTCTAACACAGATGACCATGATGTTTTTGCTTTACAAATAACTATACATAGAAGCCTGCATTAAAAGTAGATTTTTAAAAAATGTAATTCAGAAGTTAAAAAAATCAAAACTAAAGTTGTCTGTAGAATTCTAGAATTTGTCTTCCTGTGACAGTTTAACTGGGCTAGCCCTGGGCTAGCAGCCAACACAGCTGTTCACCCACTTCCCCCCCACCCCCAGGGGATAGGGGAGAGGATTGGGGGCAAGGATTAGGAAGCTTGTAGTTTAAGAACACTTTAATAATAGACATAAAAGAAAAATTAAAAACCCCAATATTAAAATAGTAGTGATAATGATAACAGTAATCAAATATACAAATGAGTGATACCGAGTGCAACTGCTCACCACCCACTGACTCAGCCTGGCCAGTTCCCAGATAACGATCCTGGAGGAGCAAAAATCCTGAACTGAAACCACAATCCCAGAAGAGTGAGAGCCCCAGTGAAAATCCGCAAAAATCCCACCCCCCAACTTTCCGGTCAGCCCCGGATAATATACTAAACATGACGTGATATGATATGGAATATTTTATTGGCACATTCAAATGCCAGTTTTGGGTTTCGCTGTTCACTAGACTTCTCCCTCCCAGTCCTAATGCAGCTGTGAACCAGCCAAACACCATGGCCTTGAGCTCCAGCAGCAACTGATAACATCAGTACTGTTATCAATGTTTTCTCATAACAAGTCTTGCACTGAAACCAAAACACAGCTATTCTAACTACTAAGAAAAAAAATAACTCTATCCTAACAAAACCAGGACACTTCCATACATTTGTAATATGTAGTTTTAATTTGCCCCCACACACCCCCTTCTATTCATTTAATGCACAGGGTACGAATCCTGATACTTCATAGAAAAATAAATATAATTGAACTGTTAACTGAAACCAGAAAAAAAAAAAAAAAAGAAAAATTAACCAAAATTAAAAGGAAGCTCTTAAAGAAAATAAATCTAAGTAGCAATTAGTAAAAAATTTAGGCTGGAACCTTGGTGGCTAACAGGATTAATAGTTATTCACACTTTTTCCTAATATAAGTGACCTCGTCAATCTGAGTCCAATAGCATACAAAAGTTAAAGCTATTTTGTTATTCTTCACAACCCATATGGAATAAAATTATTTCAAACCCATATTTATGTGCTTTACTCCACTGAGAGTATTCAATTAGTAAAAATAGTCCAAGTTCAACAGTCTTTTTAATTGCTCAGTAGCCCTTTGCACATCACTCATGTGCTCTGTTTCTCTAATAATTAATCACTAAGATATATTAGCAGACATTAACCTAGATGTCTGCTAAACATGAACCTCCAGGTTCATTCCATGCCTCTTACTATTGAGAGTGATAATCATTTGTGTTACAAGATATTTGTCTGTTACCCGATTAGCTTGATGAAGGACAATAATTAATAGCATTAAGCAGCACCATATTGGAATAATGGAGCATGTATTTTTCACTGTGATTGGAAATCTTTCAATCCTAGGATTCACTGGATTTGTGCCCAGTTTTCCTTGAGTTTCCAGCAATCACAGAACTAATTGTTACCTTAGCTCTAGAGTATCGACTATGTTAGGGTGTTACCTCACTATTTGCTTTCCTAGCTCTTGAGTGCAAGATTGTGGCAACAATCCTTTCATAGAGAAGTAATAGAACTTACTTAAAGAGTCATTGTCTTCACTGGACTTCGTCTGAAACTTTGTGTCCATACAGTTTTGGGTACAAGCAATGACATCTTTGCAAATTAGAAATTAAAGAACGCTTCCCTATCCCTCAAAAAAAAAAACCAAACCAAAACATAGAACGTAGTATCTGTAGGAAAAGTAGGTGTGCATTATTAGGTTATTTAGAAATTATGTTTAAATTTAAAAAAAAAAAATAAAAAATCATGACAAATCAATTGCCTAGCTAGAATTATCTCACACCAGCAATGTTTTAGGTTAGCTTTTCATAATTCTTTTTTTTTTTTTTTCTCCTGCTTGTGCACTTCAGTGTATACTTGAATTCATCAGAATATTTTTCCCCAGTCAGTAATGTCAGGTTTGAAACTCCTCTCTCCACATCAAGCAGTTGTCACTGGGGGCTTGTGCTCCTGCAACTCTAAAATCAGAGCCTCAGCCATGTACAGTTATCTCAATACATCTCTGAGCTGAATTAAGGGTTCTGTGCTCTTTGAAAGGCATATCACCATCTGCAGTAGAAGAAAGGAGGAAAGAAACTAAACAATCAGTCCCCGTACCTTTTAAGAGAAATTGTTTACGTAAAAAGGGAGCCGAGGGCTGTTCACTTACTTGTAAATGTCTATTTGAACTAGCTGTCTACACTTCTCTTGTATCCAACCAAAACACAAAAGATTCAGTTCAGCCATTCACCTTAGGTCCCCACCTACAAGAGTGAATCCAGGCAACATCTTAGGTACAGAAGTCCTCTTTCCAAAATATGCCACTACCTGCGGACATATACTGCTCTGTGATCTGAGTAACATCAGTGATGCTGTAAGTCTAAAAGCTTTCCAATATCTAAAGAACTTTCCAAAACTCTGAGAACAATCAAAGAATCCAATGAAAATACCAAATGCCCTTTGGATAAAGCAGTCAATATTACTCATTCAATATTCTAGTTTGTTCTGTTCAGAGACAGAGGTGAACAGATTTTTTAAGTGCATCTTAAAAATTGGGAAAAAAAGAATCACTAATTTGGGCAAAACATATTCCAAAAAAGGTGAAATAATTGGTTTCATTTTGTCCCTTAAAACTGCTCATAGAAAAAGCAAAGACTTTCCAAACAAAGGAAGTTTTCAAGACATTTAAAAGCCAAAATATTTGGTTTCTGAAGTTTTGGAGGAATCTATTTGAAGACAAGCAAATTCTTGAAACAGGTATGAATTTGCTAAATATTTTGAGTTAATAAATATTCTTTTGGAAGAAAAAAAATTGTCAGTCTTGTACATAGTTCTGCTTGTTAGTTCTATTGAGCATAAAGATTTGTAGGAAGTTATCTGCTCTGCAATTTTATTTGAAGCCGTATGGGAAAGCATGATGCATTCCTTCCAACAATTTAAGTGAATATAGACCTAACATTCATTTGGTTACTCAGTCTGAATTAGTTTTTGCTACTCTTTGTCTGTGAGCAACAATTATCATAAAGACCAGTTTCAGAAATTGGCAAACTAAAAATAGCATTACATTTAGCCCAGTATTTTCTCTTAAAAGTGTTATAAAAACAATTATCAGGAAACTAAACCAGTACTGAAATCTGTATTTCATTTTTCTTCCCCATTCTGTACAGTTCTTTGTTTTACGAGATAGACTTTGATATTAATTGAATAGAATAAAAGTTATATGCTCAAAAATTATTAAAAATTGCACACCATTTCCCAAAAGCAACATAATTGCTTGGGTGTGTTAATATAAGATAATAATAAATGTAATTTCTCTATTGATTTCTCTACAGAAATCAATTACTTGGTATGACAGATGATGGGTGGTCACATTATATTCCTATTATTGTTGTTATTGTGAAAACAGCAATACTTGTAAGAGTAGATACACCAATCATAATAATTATACCAACATCATTACCTTTTTATGGGGTAATCTAAAAGATGAATGGGGTATCTTTGAATAAACATTCTATATAAAATAATTTCTGCTTTCAATTATCTACTGTTTCATTTCAATATGACAAAATAGTCAAGCATAGAAGTGGTCTTTTTAGGGTCAAAAAGATATTTCTGCAGCCCAGAGTAGATTTTTACAGGGTTTTCTACATAACGGGCTATAGCAATGATGTGTTGTTTGCTGTTAACAATCACATTATTACTCTTAAAGAGAGAGAAAATAAGGAGGATGCGAGGTGGGGGGCAGGGTCCTCCAAGGTAGAATTTCCTATATAAACACAGGAAATATTACTCTTGCATATTTCCTCCATAACCTCCAATATTTTAATATATTTTGGCAATGCCTTTATCTGTTCTTTTAGATTCCTTTCTGTTGCAACTGAAATAACCCGAGCCCTTTGAGTGTGTTAATGTACAAAAACGATTACTTTCAGCACATCATTTTTAGAAAGTTTCTGCCATACTTTGAAAACCTATTTATGCTTTGATGGAATAAGTTATTTCTAAAAATGCTTCGGCTGTTACCTGGATCCTTCCTAAGCTTTCAACACTGTTCCTAGGATTGTCTTGAAGTTATAGCACAGTATAAAAGCAGATGGTAATATTCAGCCTAGGTCTTCAGAAGCAGAACTGGGACTCTTCAGTAGGGTAAAAATGTAAGTTAGAATCAACATAAGCTCCTCAATGACTACTTTTTCTCTCTGGAAAGAGTGGGGATGAGAACAATTTGGAGAAGCTGCATCACTGCTCTGCAAACACCTGAAGTCTTACCGCAATGACATCAACCTGAGAGATGGAAGGATGTTCATACTGCTTACTCCACTCAGTCAGTATGTACTCGCTTTAGCACATAAGCCAGGGAGAGTAGAAAGTTAATTGTAACTACTCAGACAAAAACTGCTAGACTCTAATGGGTGCCAGTGGCAGGCAGTGGGTCAGAGCAGAGGGTACGAGTATCACATGCACATGGAGGCATAGCCAGGCAGAACTATCAAAATCACATGTCCTCAAAAGAAAATATTCTCCGATTATCAGCAGTCCTCCACCCCACACAGAAAACTTGCTCAGTATAACTTGTCAGGTGGCCACATGCAGCAAGTACTGCTTCTTTCTTTGTTTCTTCACTGAAACAACCCATACATGCAAAAGCCAAAAAGGGTTATAGATACAGTTTAAGAACTCAAATGTTTTTCTTAGGGCTTACAGTTTTAAAGATAAATTCATCAAAATTAAATCAACTGCTTACAGCCTGGTCTGATCAGAAACTTGTATACTTTAAAGGATCAGTTTTAATTTCTAAGGCCAACATTAATTATGCATACCTGCTGTCTGTGCAATATTTTCAAGTAAGTGATAAAGCATTAAGCACTCCTCATGCTAGTGAATGAAATACAAGAGGGTCATAACTGTAAACTTACTCAGGACATGAAGAAAGTTGAATTCGAAAAAAGTTATTGGAATGTGCATTAAATGAAAGTTAAATACATTATAAAAACAAACTATCATATCCACATACTTAATTGCAATATAATGTAAAATTAAGTGAGCTCCAAAGTCTACATATATTCACATTTTTCTTAGTATTTATAGGCAATTAAAAGTAGAACATTGTGGTTCAGCTTTTGGTCTAATTTACAATGTTGTAATACAGATTAATTTAAGCAAGTAGAATCAGACTGATGAAAAAAAAAAAATTAGACATTAAGGAAGAACTGGATCCTGTATTGTGTGACTTTTCCATATAAAACACCTTGAAAAATAAATATTCTTAAAGCTTCTTAAAAAAGCCATGAGCTTTTTTGGCAATATAAAAATTTAAATGGGTGAAATTCTAGTTTAATTATTTCAGCTCATAATTGTTTAGTTCTTTCATTGTTTAGGAAGAAAAAGTGCTTCCCAAATCCTTCTTGTTTAATGCTTATTTATAAAAAATACAGCTGTTCTAGCTACCAGTTCTTCCGTGGTTCTGTAGTTTGAGGTCAAGAAAAAAATTTACCAGAAGCAATTCTTATTTCATATTCAAATATACCAACAATTACTCTCCTACATATTATTTCAAAGTATGCTATTACATGCCTATTGTACTTACTTTAAAATCTTGAAAGGCACTCATAACTATGTAATAAACATAGTTCTCAAGATATAACTGTAGGTTACTTTCCTTTTAAAACTAAGCGTTCTGCTTTTTAAGCATCACCTACTTTTTTGCCACCAAAAAATACGGAATCGTGGAGACATATTTATCGTATATGTTACATAGAATTGTACAGCTACAACTAAGTAATGCACTTAGCACTTCAGCATTAGTATAATGATTTTTGCTTTTTGGAAGATATGGCCTGATTTATATGTAATTCATGTTGTCTTTTCAATAATACTCTTAAGTCTTTATGTTTTCTACTAGATGCAGATGTTATTTCTCTTGCCACTAGGGACAATTATTTTACACCAAGCATAGCTGACTTTTTATGGTTTTCTTTGTTTTATTGCTTTCATCTTACAACATGATCATTGCCATCTATCCTAGTTTAAATGCACAAATCATTTTTGGACTACACAAGGAAACAATATGCAAGTTTTTAAATGCCAATGTGTGTAAATAATCATTAAAGAAATCTAAGAGATGATTTTTGCTGGAGGACTGCATGTTCCTTTCATTTTCTATTCTCTTTCATCCTAGTAGCTTCTGCTTTGAAAATCCATGTTTCCAAGCAATAACAAGGGCAAAAAGTTATTTTCTGCAAATCGTGCAGTTCTCACAATCTTTGTTTCTCTTTAGCATCTCTGCTGAAGTGGTTGTATAAGCATTTTCTGATTACACATCTAAGTGTTAAGCAGTTCTAACACATGCAAAGGCTACAATGTTGTATAATGTTGTGCTAGGTCTTCTCCATCAGCTTCTTACTTGACATATACCCTGTTAACACTGTTAGAAGAAGAGTAGCAAGAAGTCCCTTAAAAGTAAACAGGTAGGTACAAAACAGAGGAGAAAAAACTACCCAAAAAAAAAAAAGAAGTAGAGGGGGAGCACTTTGCTTTTTAAATAAGACGTAGCTGTTCATAGCAAGCCCACAGTTATAGAATCATCAAATTGTTTTGGTTGTAAGAGACCCTTAAGGCAATATAGTCCAACCATAAACCTAACATTGCCAAGTCCACCACTACACTACATCCTTAAGTACTACATCAACATATCTTTTAAATACCTCCAGGGATGGTGACTCCACCACTTCCCCAGGCAGCCTGTTACAATAGTTGATACCCTTTCAGTGAATAAATTGTTCCTAATATCCAATCTAAACCTCCCCTGGTGCAACTTGAGGCCATTTCCTTCTGTCATGTTGCTTATTATGACCTTCAAAGGTCTCTTTAAACTCAAGCTACTTTATGATTTTAATACTCCATCTCCAAAAGATTGCCTAGAAGAAATTAAGTAGAAGATTATTTATAATGGTATATATTTGAATAGTTGTCTTGTCCTTTTGTACAATTCAGAATACTTCAAATCAACCTGCTTGGAGCCTTTTTTGTTATAGAATCTGCTATGAAAGTAAAATAAAATAACATAATAGAACTTTAGCATGCAAGATGTCTTTTAGAAATGGTTTGCAAATTGCTAGCTGTCATGTATGACAAATACATACCTGTGGTGTTACATGCCTTTGATAAAACTTCTCTGAGAAAGACATTTTTATTATTACAATAAAAGCACAAAATCCAGTGTGGTATTACTTTTTTTAATAACATATCAACATTACCTTTGGTGGGACTAAACTTCCTTTCCTCACCTTTCCTACAAAATGACACATATCACCATTTCTAGATTTCTCAGAATCATAATCCAGTGCATTTCAATACAAAGTTAATGAAATTATTTTAATTGTGAACTATACGGTGTATTTCCGAGTATTAGGTAATTGAGACTGGTGTATGCAGACACATACATGTTCTACTTCTCTCAATAAAAAAGTCCAAGCATCTCTCTTCCCCTTGGCTGGCTTGCTTCACTACTTGGGGATGAAAGTACACACTACCAAGTTAAATGAGAGACCTGAATCCCAGCATATTCAAGATACTGAAGATAAGTAGCCAAAATGCTAGGAAGCCAAAAATAAATTTCTGGGGAGGAAAAAGTTTATTTTTTGATTGATTTATGCAAAAAACAGACAAACCCCTATTTTATGATTGTATTAATATGATGAAAAGCATAGCTCTGCTTAAAATCTTAACACGCAGGACAGTCTCCAGGCATTTTTTGCTTTTGTGATCTGTAGTGTAGCCATTACAGTACACAATATTCTAAGCCTATGATATCCGATTTCATAAAATAACTTCCGAGTCCTAAAATCAGCTCACATGAGCACATGTTCAACAAGCAGTTCAGAGCATTTGCTAAAGTTAAAAAAAATATTTGCACATTACCATAAAAAACTGTCCTTCCTCTCAACCTAGATTACAAAAATTTGAAGTTCTTCTCAGACTTTCTTTCTCACAATAAAAACTTTTCCAGCCTTATTTTCTCCAAGTAAAGTTTAGCTAAGACCTGAGTTTATTTTTTAATGTAGCTAATTCAGGAAGTATCAGATGGATTATCTTGAGTACTCTCAACTGCAGAAGAGTGGCCTTTGCCATTTACTTTCAGTATTGGTTTTGCCACAACAGATGCAGTCGGATTCAGGGTAAACAGTTGTAAGCAAGCACAACTCTCTCCCTATCACGTGATCTGTGGTCACGCTAAAGCTGGTCACTAACACAGGATGCGGTTAGCACAGACTTCCACATCTCCTTTCCTCTTTGATAAGTGTACCTCTGACAAGGATAACAGTGGTAGCACTATCATTTCTTCAAACACGAAAGGAATATGCAGAAGCTATTGGTGCATATGTTTTCATTTTCCGAGTCTATTTATAAGTGGAAATAGTATTTTCATTTTATGAGGCTATATTATGAGGAATATCACTCCAATAAAATTCAAGCCGAATATCTGGTTTTTAGCAGTAACAACAATGAAAATAAACAGAAGTTGAAAATCTAAAGTTGTTGCAATGCTGTCAGGCCGCTCACTGCAAAATAGAGAATGTGTTACTTGCTTACTTACAACTAATTATTTAATTAAAGTGCCACAGTACCTTCTTGCTTAATCTGTTTATTTTTCTCATTCAGATAAGAGTTGCCAGTTTTACTGGTGTACTGCACTGAGTTTAATTTGAGCACTACTTATTTGTCAAAGACTCTTCCCAGTTGACAGTGCTGTGAAAAATGCAATTATACAAAGCTGATAGTTTCCGCTTCTTAAAAAAAAAAATCTGTCACATTTATTTATTCTGCATGTATAAGCCTGCACACAATTATAGCAAAAAGTGAAGATATTATGGACAGACATCAGCAGAAATATTTTCAGGTCTTTAGTGTGTCCAGATTATGCATAGATCATCAATATAGCTTAGAAAGTATGAAAAATGGATGTATTTAAGTAGACTAAATTAACAGCTCTACTCAAAAAGGACTGAAATTAAGTTTTCCTCTTTACCTGACTGACATTAGCTTTAAGTGACAAGAAGACCATTCATCTTAAGCAGTAACTGTGGGAAATATAATCAGTGTTATCTTTATAGTTTTCTCTCTTCCCTCGGCAAAAATAATGCTAAAACATAAACTAAGAGGACTAAAAAAGGGAGGGGACCCACATGAGAAGCTATTGAAGTTAATAAGAGCTTAAGTTTCTAAAATTTCTTTTTTTTCTTTTCCACTTCTACCAGCTGCAACACAAAGGAGAAAGCATGACCTTCACAAAACAAGTGACCTCATAGCTGCTAAAGCTCTTTAAAAATTAAAGTGTCCAACAGAATGTTGAGTCACACTTTTTTTCCACTCACAGGACACAAAGTAGGGCTTCTTTCCAGCCACCAGAGTAAACAACTTCCAGTCTTTGGGACAGGAAGCTTGGACCTGAAAATAAGAACAGTCTTACACTGACCCAGGAAGAACCCAAGAATATGACTTCTGCTGCTATGAGGTGGATCTCTCCTAATTACTCTCAAAAACTAGCTTCTATGCAATTAAAAGCTAAAGAAACATCAAAAAAACAAAAAAGAAAAAAGCAATTGAAGAGTAGAAATGCAGAAAATTTAACATGGAAAAGTGAGACATGATATTGAACATTATTGCAGAGCTGTAAGTGTAAAATACTGGCTAATATCAGTTAGAGAGAAAAAAACATACATTTAGCATGTGGTTAATAGAAAGTCTTTAATGGCTGTCATAGAGAGATCCCTATGGAACAAAAAATTCCACATTTTCCCCTATTGATGGCTAAAAAGTTCCAATGGTTGCAGAATTATTACACTGTAACAGGCAAAGATCATCTAAAACCCTTTTAAACAGCTCTGATTATCTTTCAAATAGTTAGAAGGTTTACTGTCTAACATGGAGACATGCTGGTCAGATCTGTGCACAGAAGTATTCCTCCTGTGCCAGAGGTCTCATGTGGAAGATAGGAACAAACCCCTATTGACTTGAGCAGCGGCAAGAAGCTCTCTTCTCTAGAGTTGTAGCCCAAACCAAATATAATTTGTGACTGGTTTTCACCACCTTCTCCTTCTCCTTTAGTACCACTCCCCAGCCACTGGCTGAAGCATGGTCCTAACAATGGACATTTAGTCTTTACCATCAATAACCAGTAGCCTTAGCACTTGGCAGCTGCTGTTACCCTTTAGTGGATGAATTGGTGTCTCAACCATTGAGTAGCACAATGACCAACTCCCTCTAATGCTGTGGCAATATTATTTACTGAGCTACGAGATTAAAATCTTTATATGACTTGTTATATTGGTGAAAGCCTATGGCAATGAATGAGTTTAAATAATGAAGTATGTTGCTGGATATATGAAGCCTAAAGAGCTTTGCAATTTATTTATTTATTTATTAAGAGGCACCAAACATTTGGAGCAATGTCAGAACGCAATTCCAGCAAACTTCCATTAAGCAGTGGAATCTGGAGGCATTCAGACACCCCAACCAAACATAATTGTTTCACACATTCACTGTATACTGACAAAGGCTAACACACAAAACTTTTTCAAAAGAGTAAGTCTGCAAAAACAGTTGCTCTAGCAGTCTGATTTAACAGACATTAAAGATGCCATAAATCAACACCATCAGGGCAAAGACTGCCTTATAAGCAATTAGAAACTAAAATGTATAATTACAGAAACTAAAATCTTATTCCATCCATACCATTTCTGAGATGTCTGCAGAACTTGGTATCAGAACTGAAGCATTAAAATCTATTTCAGATCTGTTGCATGAGTATAGGGAGGATTCTCTAGCAACGCCAAGATATCATAATTCACTAGCACAGGAAGTGGAACAAGCAACATTCATCACTAGGCTTCAAAGATAGCTTGCAAACAGCAAGAAAGTATTAGCTTTCATACTACATATTGGTGGTGCGTTCTAGAGCAGTCAGAATCAGTCTTGCAAGTCTCACCACTCAGACTTTTATTCTTCTACTTAATGCATGTCTCAGCCTGCCTCATTTCAGTCTCCTTTTTCCCAGGCTGTGCTCAAAACCTCTTCATAGCTCTTTTACTTTGTTTAAAGGGGCTGGAGCCCAAATGCCACAATTTCTCTATCTCACCTCATCTCTGCCTCCAGTTCTCTCATGTTTTTTCTTCTAGCTGTCATCTAGAAGTGTCCCACAAGGCACCTTTTTTTTTCTTCCCCACCCCCTGCCTTGGCTGCCTCAACTCCCTGAGGCTATGTCTACATGAAGAAGTAGAAGATCTGTAGGATGAATCAGACCTGAAGTTGATGCTATGCACATTTTATACCTGTTTCACTACCAAAGCAAGTATGTGACTCCAAATAAAGTCATAGTTCCTGATGTGAAATCTGCAAACTTCTCGTCATTTGGGTTTTCTATAATATGAAACAAGTCTTTTGCCATTATGTGCTTTTGAGTAGAATGCACACCACTAGCAAATTACACTGAAATAAATTATATCCCAATGCATCTTTTGAAATGTATTTATTATTTTTCCTTCATTTTGTTTGCTTTATTAAAAGCACAGTAAGATCTTCATTACTCCCAAAGTCAAGAACTTCCTGGGAAAAACATGAGCTTTGATCTTATTTTCTTGATGTGCGTAACAGGTCTAAGGTGACAGATGATTTAAAAAAAAAAAAGTAAAACTGAGTCTCATACTGGGAAAACACCATTTTATTTTCTAATAGAATATTTACACACATGAAAATGTAGGTCAGCATTAGCTTATGATTCCAGCTCAATTTCATTCTTAAATACGTATGTCATCGGTAATATGTCCTTTTGTGTCCCTGTCAGATATTTCCTGTTCCAGCCTTATTGAAAAAAATCCATCTTTTCCCACTCTTCAGTTTTATCTTTCTCCCCCCATATTACTGTCTATTGCCCATCTTCTTGCTCACTCTCTAATAGCCTTCATACCTCTACAGCAACCCTGCTCTTTCATTTCCTATGCAAGCTCCCCAACAAAAATTATGAAGACAATGGAAATAGATACCTCACAAATTAAAAAAGTTACCACTGTAATCTGGACTTATATTTAAGAAAATATATACCAAATCAACTAGAAATCTTACATCCCTGCATCAAGAGAGAGGTTCACACGCAGTTTTGAGAAAGTCTGGGTTAGCATTTTCATGTATAATATTACATGTGTAATTTAAAGCTTGATATGCTCAAATAGCTGTAAAGTTTTACTTTTTATATTCAGTATTGATTGTTCAAGAGGTTTTGATTTCTAAGCCTAGTAAGACTGAAATAAGGTTGATGCTGTATTTTTTTTACTAAATATACATTTTTATCTGAAAATCAATACCTGCAGACATATATGGATGGACATACATCTGTCCATCATGTCTTAAAACACTCAGTGGTTATATATTTGTGTTACACTACTCCAAAACCATTATGTTTTCAAGTAGAAAAATCTGAAAATAATACTAATTTTCTCCAACACATGACTTTCCTTATTTTTTATGCCTGTGCAATTTAATGAATAATGCACTACAGTGGAATACTGATTCCCAGGAAGCTGTTAAGTTTGGAATAGGTGTTTATACCAACTTGCAACACCTATAAGGCAGATAAACCTCTTATATTCCGTTGTGTGTTGCATAAATATAATTTTAACTTTAATTCTGCTAATTTTCAAGGAAAATAATGATGATTATTTTCCTTACACACTTTATTTGCACATTTTGTAAAGGCTAACACATTTATTTATGTATTTTCAAGAGTATAAAAAATTCCATGTCCCTTTTTGACTTGTCAATATCACTTCAACAATATTTTTGAGAACCAAGTAAAATGTGCTTAAATGGGAAAAAACTTAGATGCAGTCACCTAAGCATTACTCAGACCATTCTCCCACTGCAGACTCCTGAGAAAATGTGAAAATAATGTCTGATGAGAGCTTACTAGAGTCCAAAATCCACACCTTTAATTAAAATTCAACAGTGATAAGAGATTTATCACTCAGACCTCCAAAATATTTTGGATGAAGTGTTTTACTGCTGCTCAATTACATTGTAGTGCGTATGTGCAGACACATGCTCCTTCATTCCTACCTTTCCGCCACACATTTCTTAGAACAACACACCCCACTTCCCAAATCTATTAAAAAGTACTCAAGTGTAACTTAAAGCTTACACAGATACATATTCAAGAGTCAGGGGGCACAAAGCGAAGGCTGAACTTCTAGGTTTGAAGTAGCAGCTTTCTCATCTTTGCTTTTGTGGTCCCATACAGACACAATAGAACTGATTCCTTCAAGTTCACTAGGGGCAGAGAAATAATTATTCACTTCAACTGTTTAGTTTTCAAATCTATTTACATAAAGACTAAGAGTTTAATATTTAATTAAAAGATTAAGAAAATTGAAATATTAATAGTTTGCCAAGGAACTCCAGATAATCAGTGATATCCAAGGTACCTAAAGGAACTTGGCAGGGTGGGGGGAATAAAAAATAATTTAAAAAAATAAATTAAAAAGAAAAAAGCTGCTTGCTTTTTCCACAGATGACAATCCTATATAAATTGACTATGATGAATGTTGGTTATTAAATGAGCGCGATTTTAATGCTACTCCCAGCAATTAAATTTCAAAATGAAAATAGTTAAATAGTAGTTCCAAAGTTACTGAAGCATAACTCAAATAAGTAATTAGGTAAGCCATAAAAATGCTACTTCAAATTTATGATAGACACAGCTCACATTTATAGGAATATTCTTCTGGGATTCTTTTTTTCCAATTGTTTCTTGGACAAGGTTGAGCATAAGAACAACTAATTTTTTTTTTTTTTCTATTTTTTTTTTTCCTGCAGAGATAAGCCAGACTATCAACCACTTCCTGTGCCACTTGTTCAGATTGTGGAATCTGCAAGATTTTGGGTCCTTACCCTGGTAAAGCTGCCTTTTCTTCCTTCCCATCTTCTGGGAAAGTGGATATAGAAAGGTTTTAGTGAATATTTTAAGACAATTTTCAGAAAGCAGCTGTCATTTTAATGGCTTTTTTTATGGGTTAAGTTTTCTCCTGACTCATTTGCATCTCATCTTTTTGCTGTTTATATGTTGGTTAAAGTATCTGGTACAATCAGGTTAGAAATACTGAATATTTACATCTATATACAGTATACAGAAAAGGAGGCATTACATACTAAAACACTTTACTGACAGTTCAAGATTTTTCAGCTTTGGTACCGATTCAATCAGCAGTGCGATTGCTCTCATTTTCCAAAGTAGTAAGAATACAGAACTGCACAACAGGAAACATACAGTAAAGCTCAGGCTATAACATAACATACTGACATATTTATTGACATGAACATAACTATAAATACATCAAAAGTGTTTATCTACTGACAAGTAACTGCCTGTGCAACGCTGACACAGTATCTCAACGGATCTGGCACATTAAATGGGGACAGTCAAAGTAAATTGGAAGAGCTCCAAAGCCCAGAGTTTGATCTGAAGGTGATTTATTAAGATTTATTATTTCCTCCAGGGCAACACAAAACCAAACTTAAGTATTGACTGAGGTACTATCTTCAAACTTATTATTTATAAAGAGCTCAGTGGTCTTTAGTGATTCCATGGCTATTTCCTAAAGGCAAAGGGTATTTATATGCAAGGGAAGCAACTCAAAAGAAAACTGGCAAAAACATGAGTTACCACAGCAACTTTAACAAAGGTATATAAATCAAAAGCATGCATAAAAAAGATGAAATTACACTTAAGCTTCAGAAGAAAAGGCAGAGTACATTTTATCTGGAGTGAAAAAGCAAAAAAAGAGTCAGAACTGGGAAACAGAGCGGTAACATGCTAGACCTTCGGGCTACTTTAAGGTAACACTATCACACAGCCTAGGAGCCTTAGCCATGTCATTTTATTCAACCTTTAAGGTCAAAACTTCCCTTAAGATTCTTGGAAGAGAAGCACTAAGATGAAAATGATTTATAAAAAATAGTTTTGAATCATTACACTGCTTTATGATTCTTTTTGGTGACCACATTTTTCTACCTCTATAATCAAATACTTTCTTTTATTTTGTTAGAAACTTGTGTTGTAACCTTAATCTTGCCTAGTTTTAAAAGTGAGTCCAGATGAAGCTAACTAAGAAGGATAGAGTTGGGTTTTTTCCTTAAGTCTATGTAAATCTCATTAAACTGTGCATACACAAACCTACAATAAATTTGAAAGATAAAGGTATTGGGGTAAGTCTTCTTTTGAACTACAGACATCAGCATCAAGTGACAGATTTTTGAGGAAAAGCCCTTCCTATCTGGCAGGCACAGACCAGCAACTCTCTGGCAGGAAGCAGACGGTAGAAACATAACTGAATGCTCTGAACATTCCCCAAGATCATCACTCTAATCAAAAAGGGAAGCACAGAACAGCCAAATGGATGCACAGAAGTTACTCTATTAACATTCATATCTGATACAAGATATGAATCAAGCAAAAATTAAGTGGGAAGAACCACTCGTTTCACAAATTGCTTCCAAAATTATCTTGCTTCTCTTACAGGTTTGCCTACTCCAACAAGTGCTTGGCAACTATTAAAAATGAAGTCTTACTTTAGTTCTATTCTCAGGACAGGTAGGATTAATCACTCAGTCTTTGAAAACTATCTGATCAGAGAGAAAGACTAAGTAGGATAAAGAGATATTGAAAAGAATACAATTAATCCAAAGGAAATTTCTAGGATTATATTCTTTTGAGTTTAAAAGCAAGTAAAACTAATACCATTTTAGACTGAAGGAAGGAGATATGGGCATATCCTGGCCCATATAATTCATCTGTCCAAGTAGGTTATCTTTGCCCCTTAATATTTCTAAATTGCATAAATATACAGATCTGCCCTGTGGAAACCTTCGATTAGAGCTTAGTTTTCAGTTCTGAAGGCTGGATTTAAACAAGCACATGTAGGAAACAGCATCTTAGTCATAGAGCAATAATAATGCTAAGGCAGTATCCATCTATTCATCCAGGATTATACAACTGGGAACTGCATAGTAGTAGTTATAACAGCACTTGGAGTGAGCATATCCCACTGTGAATGGTTGCAGTTGTAGATTGCATATCTTACTTCAGTTATGACTAGTTAACGTGCAATTTTATCAGCTATGATAAAATGCTGTCATATTCAATCACACAGTAGCCTCTCATATTCCTCTGCATTCTCAAGGTACCTCTCTTACTCTGAGAGGTACTTTGGTACCTAAGTCAATATTGACTTCGAGAGTTGCCTGTAATATGCATCTAGAAATCAGAGAAGTTGTACTTCAACATTTGAAAATGCAGCTGTCTTGTTCTATCACTTCGGTGTCAATGAAAACAATTGCTGAGTGCCCAAAACAATACACATACAGGAAAAGGTGAACAACATTTAAATTATTGCTGCTATCACTACTGTCTTTGCCAAAAAAAATTGAGTTGCTATTCAGTAGACAATACAATCGGGACAGTTTTATGTTATTTTTCCTTTAATTTTGTAATTATAGACTTAATTGAAATTTTTCACATGCACACTTTTTTCTAAAATGAAGAATAATTTTTATGTAATTTCTCAGACAAATGTAGTGTTAAGGAAAGTTATCTTCAAAATTTTCTAGAGTGGCAAACTTCAGTTCAAGTATAAAGTTTCTTTCTAGCACCAAAGCATATCAGATTCTAAGTAGAAGAGCTCCGGACAATAAGAGAGAGTAAACACTCAGCAAAAATACCAAATCCTTAGAGGGGTGAGGTGGGGGGGGAAATCACAGAGAACAGTCAAACACTGAGGCAGGTTGCTGAGGGAGGCTGTACAATTTGTGTCCATGGATATATTCAAAACTCATCTGAACCAAGATGACCAGACCCGCTTTGAGCAGGGTATGGGAATAAAAGAGCTTTCAGAGTCCTCTTGCAACCTAAAATATTCTGCACTTATATAATTCTATCTTCACTAACTCTATGCAAGTAATTTTCTCCAAATCACTCTATTAAGAGAAGAAAGACAAAATAATTGGAGAACTGAGCAGAGAAGCACAGGACTGAACTGTTTGCTCAGAGGTAATTGCTTATTATCAGAACCAGAACCACTAGATAAGAAATGTTGACAGTAAAGACAGCAAATTAGGCTGTTTATTCAGTAGTATTACTAGCGAGAATTTACTACTATTTTCTTGTTAGAACTAAATCTAAAGCGAGATTGAAAGGCAAAGAATGAAATTCACAGTAGCAAAGCAGGAAGCACTGAAAAGGAAGTAGTACAGGGAAGGAGAGACATAGTAATTAAGATTTTAAGTCCTCAGATTATATGAAGTCACAATGCATTTTGTATCAGAGAAACAAGCGGAGGGAACAAAGCTAGTGGAAAGAGACTGAAGTCAAATTAATAAAACAGAAACCAGTATGACACAAATGTGAACTGGTGGAAGAAGGAAATATACAATTAGCGCCTGTGTGATGTGATGCGCCTTCCATATGTGATGGAAGAATAAATTTATTGGAGATGGCAATGACTAGTGACAGACTGCAAAAGAGATTAAACCAAAGACCACGTTATGCATATCAGGTTTGCTGCTAAAGTAGATCATGTTCATTGAATCAATATGCCAAAGTGATGCTAAAGGATAAATAAAATCCACTAGTGTTGAAAGGATACAATTTGCATTAGTTAAGGAAATGTTTACTTAATTGAAGAGTTGTAGTACTTTGTTATAACTGTAAAATAAACTGTTTCTTTCCAATATTGGATCACCTTTTTATCTTGTTTTGATCATAAAGGGGTGTTTGTATGCTTTAGAGATAATAACCCAACTGGCTACAAAAATTCCTCTAGCCACCCCATACCTTCCAGCACCACCTAGTAGAATTAAATGCTTTTAGTTGAGAATTTGAAAGTCTAAGAGAATGAGGCAAGTCATTAGACCAAAAAATGATAAATTACAATTTTTAACAATTGGCAATGATCTAGCCAATGTGCCATATATTCATGTTTTGGATGCCAGAAATTAGATGTGTGGTATCAAAGCTTATAGCAGCCTCTGTCCAGGTTCCTCATAATCATGAGATAAGCTTCCCTTTTACTCACCATTCCTTATTCTCTCTTACCTATAGTAGGGCTTAACTAGCGAAAGTTCTGCTGTCCATCAGGCCTCTATAGCCTGAAGTAGGTTTCCAAGTCCATTACCATTACACATGACTTTGAATGTCATGTGTTGCAGGTTAGATTTTCTACAAAGTTTTTTCTACTGTCTTTATTTTAATCTTTAAAAGTGCTTGTCCAGAGCCTCAAAAAAACCATTCAAATACTTAATTTTGCTATATTTGGTGAAAACCACCACAAGTATCTGTGCTGAAGAAAATTCAGACAACCTTCTAGGAGAAAAATATTTCTAACAAGCTAAAAAAAAAAAAAGAGCTGTGGGATGTATTAATTAGTATCAGCTCCATTCATCTACATTATAGACCAAGGGCAGATTCATACTTATTCCACATTCAGTCATGAGTCTGCCACTAATGAATGTCTCTGAAAACATTGAGACAAATAAATGATACTTTGGTTAGAGCTATACTTTCTATCAGAAAAGGCTGCTAGCACTTTCTATTTTTCATATTTTCTTCCTTCTAATGACAGAAGAAATGGAAAATCTGATACCAGTTGCAACAGCAGTCTTTGTATTTGTCATATAGTGGAGCTATTTAACACCTTCCCACCTACACCAAGAAAGAATACATAATCATATTGTAATAGTCCTCTGACTGCACTTCATAAAGTGCCTCTGGTCCTACAAACACTAAGCATGAACAATCCTGTTGGATTTAACACAAGAAAATTAACTAAGTTAATGATAACAGGCACCTGTTTGACACTTTTGAATGCATGGGATTTTTTTTATTTTTTTTTTTAAAGCAGATACAAGACTTAGCCTTTACATAACTGTAACACATTACTAATACGCATGGACGTCCTCCTCACCACACCCCCCAATTCCTCAGCCCTATCATGTCACAGAGGAGGTGTACTCAAGGTATACTTTCTAAACAGCCTTTTTTGGCAACTTCGGTGTGTGCTCTTCAACGTGGAATTTGAATTTGGGAAAGACAAACCTCAGCTGATATAATACAGCATAGCTCTGCCCTCTTAAATGGAGCAGACATTTACATCAGCCAAATATCTTCTAGATCTCATTTACTGAGGATGCATATAGCTATTTTCTTTTTATTACCTGTTCTTCAGTCAGTATTAAGAATATGACAGGCTAAATTTAGGATCATCTCAACAACAGGTACTGTACTGATATGTTAATAAAAAATGCCATTTTTCTTTTTGTCATGCGAGCTGGAACAGATAAGCAACACAGTCTTCAGAGGAAGAGAAATTAGGGGATTAGTTCTGTAATCCTTTGTAGAATATTGTTGCTCAGCAGCTTCTTTGTGAATCAGGGAAGGTGACCCTGCTATCATCACAGCTCATCAAATTTCACTTAATGGGAACTCAAGAGGGCACTGGTGAGAAATATGGTATAGAGGGATAACTGGAATCAATTTGATAATACTACTTTACAAATTGCATCTAGTGTTATTCAATTAATTTGGTATGTTGAAATCTCAGAGGAAAAACTAAGCAAAGCAAGATTTATAGTGAGAAGAGACTTATATCTCAACTAATATTGTCCAATACACACAAGCAAACTTTCAGGTCAGGACTATATCAGACAGCCTTTCCCTTTCCTCCAAACCACGTCAGCTGGTCTAGCAGTCTCCTCCTGAAAGCTAATCCTTTCCTCACACATCACAATAGCCACAGTACCACTGCAGCAACTGAAGGAAGAGTTGTCAAAAATGTATACATCGATTGATTCACTCAGTAAGACTAATTCACAAAAAGTAGTTAGTACAAAAAAAAAAAAAAAAAACAAAAAAAAAAAAAGCAGAGATGCCACTGCCACACACTGCCTAAATATTTATCAAGCCTAAAAGTTTGGACTCAATTTTGAGCAGAAAATGTTTTTGGTCCTCATGGTACAAGGGTGGCTTTCTGCAGCCACCAGCTGTGGTTCTGAAAGCACTTGAAAGATGTTGCCCTTTTTTGATAGCTGCTTGTGTGATAAACATACCAATTAATTGGAGAAACCTGCAAGCACATATTCAAACTGATATCGTGCATAACCCATAATTGCTTAATAGTACTTTGGTTCAATTCATATGAGACTCTCCGAAGTCTTTTTTCCCCAGTCACAAGAACTTTGTAGTACAGACTGACTGGAGGGCCGCAAGTGCCCTCCTCTGGATATCTGATGCTACTCCAGTTTATTCAAGGAATAGCACAGATGACTGACTCATGACCAGGTGTCTAAAACTACTTCTGCCAAAGTGTTTTGCTTTACACATCCCCTGTATGAAAATGAAAAGATTTATTGAATTGTAAGCTTGCTAGTGCAAGTTACACAGACTAAAGAACATCAGCCAAGTAATTTAATAAGAAAATACCTGTGTAGTTTAGCAGAACTTTAGTGCCATTTATAGATGATTTCTCTGTGAATATGCTTCTTAACTTACTGAGCTCAGAAAACTGATCTTTAATACTACCATTCTCAAGCAGGATTTAGATTAAGAATACACCTCCTCCTTTTTCCTCCAAGTCTGAAAAAAAGTTTTCCAATTATTCATCTAATAACATAAATAAGAATAATCTACACATGAAGGAAAGCATTAGAACATCAAAAAACAAACGTTCGTATAGTTTATACCTAGATATCAATCCATAATGAGGTGGATAAAGGCTCCCAATGCCCAGCTGTACTGAGAGCATTCAAAGTTCTGAATTGCATCACAGCACATCTATAAATCAGTGTGTGCCTAAATATGGATTTAAGAGGTTTATTATAAGTTTAGTGATCTACATTTGACAATCTGGGGATATAATTTCACATACATTAGAGATTAAAATGAATGCTGTGCATGGCAGCACAATCTGCATGTTAATGATTACACTGCTATCCAAAGGAATGTTGTAGACATGGCTTTATGCTATAATCAGAAACATATGGAAAGTTATGCACAAAAGGAAAGCAAGATTGAGAAAGTTCTAACTTGAAGCATTCTACTTCAGCAAGCTAAGAAACAGTCACCTTTCCACTCTGCCATACAAGCTAATAACAACCAGGATGCTCATGTGAGCTCTGACCAAGTTACTTCTTGTACTCCATGGTGGCTTGTGTCTTTTAGTAGATGAAATGATATGGGAGAACAAGTTATGAGACCTGGGAATTCTGTATTTTATTTTGTTCAGCTTAACTACATATTATTCAGATGTACACAGTATACTTGCAGTGCAACAACCCTTCCAAGATCCACTCATATTAGAAAAAAAAAACTATCACCCACTTCTACCTTATAGCATAAAGGCAGAATTTAACCTTCTCAGTTTAAGAATGAAATATCCAAAACCATAAAGCAAAGGGTGGAAATTGAAACTTGGAATTCAACAGTGTCACAGATAAGTGTGATTACTCTTATCAAGTGTGTTGCATTTTTCCTTCAGCTGATATCAGCATGCCTGTCTTCAAGGTAAGAGTCTGGACATTAACACACAAACAGAAAAGAAGTTCTTTCTGTCATCACTACCGAGTGATGTGGGGAAGACATCCAGCTCTACTGCACTCTCTCACACAGTTCAGTGCTCCAAGATTTCAAGTGTTTGGACTCTATTGCAGAGTGAGATAAATACTTGAAGTCTTATGTAAAGTACACTTAAATATTTTTAAATGTCTCCACTCGGATTCTATTTTCTCATTTGCTGGAAAACAGAGCAACTGTTATAGCTCTCAGATCTACTGCTAATGCAAGATAGGGAACCAAGTCAGGAGAAAGAAAGATCCAGACACCCGAGAGGTAACTTTCAGCTTGAACTGTAACTTGTTCTAGGAAATCTTGGACCCAGCACAAAACATTGCATTAAGCAGTCCT
Source organism: Antrostomus carolinensis (assembly GCF_000700745.2). NCBI lineage: Eukaryota > Metazoa > Chordata > Aves > Caprimulgiformes > Caprimulgidae > Antrostomus > Antrostomus carolinensis. The sequence continues at coordinate 3,516 of NW_010325371.1, read as the reverse complement.
GCCACACAGAAAGTAAACAAAAGTAGCAACAGAGGTGGCATGAAAAACATACTGGTAATTTGCTGCAGGCTGGTTTTGGAAAGTTAAACAAAATTAATCAAACAACTAGCAAAGGAATCAAACAGCAAAACATTCAAAGCAGCATTCAGGCTCTACAGCCTGAATGTGCACTTAATTATTTTTTTTCCAATGAAAATTTGCTGATAAACATGAATTTCTGATTTACTCCTTAGAGAAGTATTTCCTGTCTGAGCCTGAAATTTCATGCAAATGAATTCAAATAATAAATAATTTGTTTCTTTTCCTCTGCTTGCATTGGTTATACCAGTTTCTGTTGCTGTCTGTAAGTGGGTGGAAAATATAAAGTATAGATGATGCCAGAAAACAAAGAAGCACTAGCCATTGTGGACATTACTGCAAATGTGGAAATGGCAACCCACATTCATCTGCAAACACTAGAGAGGAGAACACCAAGGCACTCGTCTTCCTCGTGTCTGGCACATAAACCTACTCGCAGACGTATGGCACCTATTGATCAGAACTTGCACACAGTGATTTTCTTGTTATCCTACATTAGGTGTGCTTTTAATACAAAAAAAAAAGTCCACAATTATCTATGCCTTAATGATTTTTCACCACATACGCAAGTTTGTGGCCTTTCAGATCAAATAGCTTGCTCATATATTTAACCTCCCTAGATCTCTGAACTGACTTTATTGGTCTATATTGCCTCTTAGTACAGCTTTATTTGAGGAAACTCATTAACATACTGGTTACATCATTTGCTAATCACTAATGAAAATGTTAAATTGGATCTCAGACATAAAATTGATTTCTGTGACAACCCACTACACACTTTTCACCTTCACATCCCAGCTCAATATGCTGTTGCTTATCATTATCTTCTGTTTATGGTCTTTTGGACAGTTTTCAATCCCTGTGTTATTCCAGCCAATTTCTATTACTTTTTCAATGAGACTTCACAAACCACTATTTTATAAATTCCTGCTATCACAAATACTTCATTAAACTCTACATACATTAAGCTTCCTGTATTCTTACATTCCCTTTGTCAGTTATTTATTAGACA
>NW_010325371.1:0-2392 GCF_000700745.2 Antrostomus carolinensis | reverse complement strand
TTCCCTATCCTATTACTCAGTAAACTGAGTGTTTGCAAAAGCAATATTTGTCTAAGACTTAAAGTTAGGACTCTTGCACAGTGCAGTAACTTTCAGGATCATGGTTTCAATCAGCAGATCATCTATATTATCTCAGTGGCAGCTTCTAAGTCCTCCATGACTTTTCATAAATCACTACAGGGGGTGTGGTCACCATCCTTTGGATCCTGGGATGCATATACTTAGTATAGCAAATCCGTATTTTTCCCCCCCTGGAATATTTTCTTACTAGTTCTGATTTACTTCCTTTCTACAACCCTCCTTAAAAAAAACCTTTATAGGAAATAGCCTTTATATATCCTGGAATGTGCTTATCCTTCTTATCCTTCACAGGTTCTATGCTGTAGCTGATAGCAACAGTAATACATTTCCTTCCTATAGAAACAAACAAAAATTTACTGGTTTTATATACCATTGCTTAAACAGCATATAAAAATACCCAAAAATACACAGCACAAATCCTACAGCACAACTATGAAGAGAAGGCTTTTTTCTGTCCCATTTTTGAACAAAGGGTAACTACGTTTTCAGAAAAGTTTCTGAATTAATATAATTATTCCATAAGTCCTTTAAGAAACATTTATCAAACATATGAGGAAAAATATATTCCATTTATTTAACTGCACAATAAACATCAACTATATGTAACCAATACTTTGAACTTTGATACCAAGCTGACATTCTGGAATTCGCCAGAGTGAAAAATTTTTCAGTGTGTGGAAAAAGCAGTTCTTGTGCAAATATCACAGAATGGCAGAATCATAGTGGTTGAAAGAGACTTCAAGATCACCAAGTTCAACCATAAACCTAACACTACCAATTCCACCTCTAAACTATGCCCCTAAGCACCTTGTCTACCCATCTTTTAAATATTACCGGGGAAGGTAACTTCACCAACTCCACAACAATTTAAACCTCCCCTGGCACAACTTGAGCCATTTCTTCTCCTTCCTCTCTCATTCTAAAGGGTGAGCTCAAACTACATGACTTTGTTTTAGATGACTACAGACAGATGAAAGCATTTTATTCCATGCGTATTACATTACATAAGCACAACAGAAGCCGAATCTAACATATTTGAAGACAGATGCAGAAATATTTGGAGTATAATTTTGAATGTGAAGATGTGTAGAAACTTGCAGAAAGCATAGGGTATTGCAACATGGAAGTCTTGGTTTAGGGTGCCTAGGAGTAGATTAAAAATTACCCTTTGGCAACATGCTTCAAAGTACTGAAAGACTGCAAACTCTCTTGGCTAAAACTCAAGAAGTTTCCTTGAGTCTTTTGAGCCTATTTTAGCTTTAGAAAATTAGCTTGAATTTCATGATCATTTTAAACTATTAAAAGGAAATTAGGTGTTTGAATTTGAGTTTTTATTAAAAGACCTTTTCTCTTGAGGGAAGCTTATACATAAGTAAAGAATCTACCATTAGATTAATGGAATGTAAATTTTATCTATTTACATTTCTGAAATCCTTTTTCCTCACATTAATTAAATTCTTTTTCTCCACATTTTGCTTTCATTATGATCACAATTTGACAGGCAGCTGGCAATAGTTGATGTTCATTTTAAGCTGTTTATATTCTCAACCCCAACTGTCATCTATTACTTGCATTTCTTGTGACCTCTTTGGAACAGGTATTCGGTATTCCTGTCTTCATAGGCAGAACCAGGAGTATTATGGGAGTTAACAAAGCACACACTAATAGTGACAACAGGAACAACTTAATCTGAGCTATTTTCTCTTATCTGCTCTTCAGAATCAGTTAATTCATCTAACATTCGGGCAGTTGAGAGTAGCCTCAAGATCACAGGCCATGGTTCTCATGGGGGATTTTAATCACCCTGGTATTTGTTGGAAAAGCAACACGGCCAGGCACATGCAGTCCAAGAGGTTCCTGCAATGTGTGGAGGATAATTTTCTGACACAGGTGGTGGAAGAGCTGATGAGGAGAGGTGCGATTCTGGACCTTGTTCTTACTAACAAGGAAGGGCTGGTTGGGGATGTGAAGGCTGGGGGTAGCCTGGGTTGCAGCAACCATGAGATGGTGGAGTTCAGGATCTCATGTGGAAGATGCAAGCCAGTAAGTAGGGTTTCACTAAGGGAAAATCATGCTTGACCAATCTGGTAGCCTTCTATGATGTCAGCACCAGCTGGGTAGATGAGGGGAAAGCAGTGGATGTTGTCTACCTTGACTTCAGCAAGGCTTTTGATACCATATCCCACAACATCCTTGTAGCAAAACTTAGAAGGTATGGGATTGATGAGTGGATGGAGAGGTGGATTGAGAACTGGATGACTAGAAGAGCTGAGAAGGTTCTGATCAGTGGCGCAGAATCTAGTTGGAGGCC